>NC_051066.1:94655313-94794904 GCF_004664715.2 Peromyscus leucopus | reverse complement strand
TCTGTGTAGCTTTGCGCCTTTCCTGGATCTTGCTCTGTAGACCAGGCTGGCCTCAAACTCACAGAGATCTGCCTGGCTCTGTCTCCCAATCCTGGAATTAAAGGCGTGCAACGCCGCCGCGCCGCTATGATCCTCCTTTTCTAGTCACCCGAGTTTACAGATGTGTGCCCTATACTTAGCAAAAACTTGCAATTTTTGTGATGTCTTTCATCAGTCTAAGTGAATATTCACGTTCATACTGTAAACCAGGCTGCCTCAAACTCACAGAGATCCGCCTGCCTCTGTCTTCCCAGTGCTGGGATTAAAGGCGTGCGCACCACCACACCACCACGCGCCGCCGCCGCCGCCGCGCGCCGCCGCGCCGCCACACCACACTATGCCTGGCATCTTTTTCTTTTTGAGACAGAGTCTCACTAAGTAGCTGTCTAAAAGTTGAAGTAAATTATGGTCAATTCACATGACAGAAATGAGCACACACACAGGCATAAGCACATAGAAAAACTTAAACATCCAGCCATAGATGATAACTTAACGTTGATAAAGCCCATTAAATCTGTGAAGCCACTGGAAACAATTCCGTGTCCTGCACTTACTGGCATGGAAACTCAACTATGATGTTTAAGTATATAAAAAGCACATTTGAAAAAATAAATAAAAATTTAAAAAACACATTTGTCTGAACCACCTAGGGGACACGTCCGTGATATTCTTTTTGCAGACCTTTTCCTACCCAACCAAACCGGCCCCTGATCTGATCCTCACAGAGTTATACACTCACTCGATGCCTACAAACCCCTTAGGTCACATCTGTCATCCGTCCTCTGCACCTCACAGTTATATACCAGAAACAAGGATCTATTGGTTATTTTCCCACATGCCAGACAGTTTGCATCCATTCTAAATGATCAACTTCTCCTAGGAGGCATCTGCCAGGAGAATCTATAGGTGGATCTCTAGAGTGTCAAGGCCAGCCTGGGCTACATAGTAAGTTTCAGGCCAACCAGGGCTACATAGTAAGACCTTGTTCCAAAATAAATATGTAAATAAAATCATATACTTCTCCACTCTGTTGGAAGGTAAATATAACTTCACAGAGAAGTCCACGGGTGAGTCAGGCGGGCAGCTCACAGTGGCACAGCTGTAGTTACAGATCCTGGGTCTAAACACAGACAGCCTAGCTACAAGCGTCCTTGCTGACGACAATCATTTGATAGGCCTCCTTCCATCAAGGTAGGAGCTCCCCAAATGTAATCCTCTTTGAAGGCCCAGCGGAGTCAATATAGTAGTGGCATACCTAAGGGCATCCACAAAGTAGTGAGAACAATGGGGGGGGGGACATGCACTCTTTTTGGGGGTGGGAGTTGTCTTTTGTTGAGACAGAGTTTCTTTAGTCTTGACTGTCCTGGATCTTCCTCTGTAGACCAGGCTGGTCTTGAACTCACAGAGATCCGCCTGCTTCTGCCTCCTGAGTCCTGGGACTAAAGGTGTGTGCACCACCCCCAGTGAGAAGATACACTCTTACCCTGAAAAAGTCAGGGTAATATCTCACATACTGCCGACACAAGTTCAGCAATCTCAAAATAGAAATCTCCACAAACGTTGTCAGGGATGCTGGGCAGTAGTGGCACACGCCTTTAATCCAGCACTCTGGAGGCAGAGCCAGGCAGATCTCTGTGTGTTCGTGCGAACCTTGTTCTGCAGAGTGAGCTCCAGGACAGGCTCCAAAACTACATAGAGAACCCTGTCTCAGAAAAAAAAAAAAAAAAAAAAAAAAAAAAAAAAAAAAAAACAACGAAGTTTTCCAGGGCTCTTTTTTTTTTTTTTTTTTCTTTTTTCTTTTTGGTTTTTCGAGACAGGGTTTCTCTGTGTAGCTTTGCGCTTTCCTGGATCTCACTCTGTAGACCAGGCCTGGCCTCGAACTCACAGAGATCCGCCTGGCTCTGCCTCTCTAGTGCTGGGATTAAAGGCGTGCGCCACCACTGCCCAGCTGTCCAGGGCTCTTAAACAGCTCCTGTTGCGGTCTTCGCAGGCCCCCAGCCCTCGTTTCCCTTCACCAGTATTTCTCTCACTTAGTGGCCTGCTTTCTTCGACACCAGAAGCAAACAACACCATAGCTTTCCTGCTCCAAGACTTCCAGGAAGGGGCTGCTGATGTCATACCCACAGAGCCACCAGCCCAGGAGAGGTGATGGGCCCAAGCATCACCTCCACCTTGCAGTCACATGTGTCGTGCACATGATGTGCACCTGGTGGCTTCCTCTTTTGGATCTTTCCCAAATTAACCTTTCCTCATTGTTCTCCTTAAGAAAGCAGCCACTTCCCATTTCCTTGTGATCCTTTTCTTCTCACTTCTCATTCCACACGCTTCAGTCAACAACTGTTGCTGACAAGTCTGTTTATCTGAGACAGGGGAAGCATTTGCTTTGGGACATAAAGACTTGCACACATCAATTATGCTTAAGGATAAAGTTACCTTTTAAAACTGCTAATTCTAGCAGGATGCCCGGCCTGCCCAGACATGGTCTCTAAGTTCAGATTTGAGTCCCTCCACCAGCCATCAGCTGGCCACCCTAACCATGTTGTCACTGGTCATCAATCTCCTTCAATGTGAAATAATAGGAATGGCATTCACCTTGTGGCTTTAACAAGGGCTGAAGCTCTCTAGCCATTGTCTGATGCCTGGCTGACTAATTATTTCCATTTAAGACTTACCACTTTCCATTGTACCCAGGGCAGAGTCACAGTCTGTCTCTCCACCTGACTCAGCTCTGAAGAATTGAGTACCTTAGAAATGTGATCAGGCTAAATACTTAGACTCAATGGAGGCGAACTCTAGCCGCCTTATTCTCTTTTCTTGCCAAGCAATTTATAGATTGGTCCAGAAGGGCTTATATATGCTAGGCAAATTCTTAATCACCAAGCTGTGTTCCCAGAACTCTTTTTTGTTTTGTAGGGTTTGATTTTCAGAGGCAGGTGGATCTCTGTGAGTTCAAAGCCAACTTGGTCTACACAGTGAGTGCCAGGACACTCAGAGATACATAGTAAGACCCTGTCTCAAAAACAACAAAGCCGGGTGGTAGTGGCGCACGCCTTTAGTCCCAGCACTCAGGAGGCAGAGCCAGGCAGATCTCTGTGAGTTCAAGGCTAGCCTGATCTACAGAGCAAGATCCAGGACAGGCACCAAAACTACACAAAAAAAAAAAACAAAAAAAAAAAAAACCTGTCTTGAAAAAGAACAACAAAAAAACCAAAAACACAAACAACACAAAACCAAACAAAACCCAAAATAGCCAAGATTAGTGGCACACGCTTTTATTCTCAGCATTTTGGGAGGCAAAAGCAGGTGAATCTCTGTTGAGTTTGAGGCCAGCCTGGTCTACAAAGCTAGTTCCATGACAACCAGGGCTACACAGAAAACCCTATCTTGAAAAACAAAAAAAAAATTCTTTATTTTATGTGTATGAGTGTTTTGCCTGCTTGTATATATGTGTGTCGTGTGTTTGTGTGCGTGTGCGTGTGCATGTGCATGTGCGTGTGTGTGTGTGTGTGCGCGCGCCGCGCGTGTGTGTGCGTGTGTGTGTGTGCGTGGTGCGTGTGCGTGTGTGTGCGCGCGCGCGTGTGTGTGTGTGTGTGCATGCGTGTGTGTGTGTGTGTGCGTGTGCGTGTGCGTGCCTGTGGTGTGTGTGTGTTTGTGTGCATGTGCGTGTGTGGTGTGTGCGCGTGTGCGTGTGTGCGTGTGTGGAGTGTGTGTGTGGTGTGTTGTGTGTGTGTGTGTGTGTGTAGTGCCCGAGGAGCCAGCAGCGGTCATCAGACCTCCTGGAACTGGAGTTACAGATGGTCTTGAGCCACTGTGGAGGTTGTGAGAACTGAACCCAGGTCTCTCCAAGAGCAGCGGCTGCTCTTCACCCCCAGCCAGCTCTCTTATTTTCTGCTGCTCTGCAACTGTGCTGAAAGCCTCAGAAAAGGCGCTGGCTCTCTTCACCCTTCCCTCAGTTATAGCTGGGGAGGGCGTCATGTTGGTTTTAAATGTCAATATGTATGGCTTAGAGTCACCTGGGAAAGCTGGCCAGTGGTGGCGCACGCCTTTAATCCCAGCTCTTGGGAGGCAGAGGCAGGCGGATCCCTGTGAGTTCGAGGCCAGCCTGGGCTACAGAGTGAGATCCAGGAAAGGCACCAAAGCTACACAGAGAAACCCTGACTTGAAAAACCAAAGAAAGAAGAAAAGAAAAAAAAAAAGAATCCCCTGGGAAGAGAGGCTCAGTTAAGTAATTGTCTTCATCAGGTTGTTTATGGGAATGTCTAGAAGGTTGCCTTTCTTTCTTTCTTCCTTCCTTCCTTCCTTCCTTCCTTCCTTTCTTTTTTTCTTTTTTTCTTTCTTTTTCTTTTCTTTTTTCTTCTCTTTCTTTCTTTTTTTTTTGATATAGGGTCTCATTATGTAGGCCTCACTCTTGGCTGGCATAGAACTCATTGTGTAGATCAGACTGGCCTTGAAATCATAGAGATCTGCCTGGCTGTGCCTCCCGAGGCTGAAATGAAAGGCACCTGGCTAGGGAATTGTCTTGATTGTTAACTGATAAAGGGAAAACTGGGCAGAAGGCCCTGCTGGTAGAAAGCTAGCCGGAGTTAGCTGGAAAGCAGGCAGGCAGCATAGCATTCACCTTCCTCTGCTCCTGACTGTAGATGTCATGTGACTGGTGCATTGACTTCCCCAAACAGTGGACAGTAACCTGTTAGGGTTGAGTCAAATCCACTCTTCCTCTTCTGAGTCGCTTTGTGCCGGCTTGTTTAATCACAGCAACAGAAATGAAGCTAGTGCAGACTTCTCTTCTCACATGCCTTCCCAATAGTCCCCCCCCAAAGTAATAATCCTCCTATGGCCCTTTTGGGACAAATTGGCCTCACTTGGGGACCACCGTCCCTATGCCCCCAGGATGAAGACTCATCCTTTTTGTAATAGAAACGGAAATTAGTCTGAGGGTGTGGGCCATCAAGGGACAAATTGGAAGGGCAAACAACTTGCCCTACTAAAATCCATCTACGATTCCTCTTTAATTCCCCAACAGCAATACCTTTTAAAGCTGGAGAGATGGCTTGGTTGTTAACGGTGTTTGCTATTCTTGTAGAGGAGCTGAGCTGTGTTCCCAGTAGCCACACGTAGAGGCTCACAACTGCCTGCAACTCCAGCTCCAGGGGATTTCTCCAGCTTCTATTCTATTGCTGTGGTCAGAACACCATGGCCACGGAAAACTTACAAAGGAGAGCAGTTATTGGCCTTAGGGTTTCAGAGGATCAGAGTCCATGACAAGGGCACAGTGACAGGAAAAACTGAGAGCTCACTTCCTGGTCCACAAGTAGGAAGCAGTGAGAGAGTCCTGGGAATGGAGTCCTTTGAAACCTCAAAGCCAACTCTAGTGACTCACCTCCTCCAACAAAGCCACACCTCCTGGTCTTCCAAATAGTTCCACCAATAGGGACCAAGTATTCAGACCTGGAGCCATTCTCATTCAAACCACCAGCAATACTCCTCTGGCCTCTGTGGATCCTTACGCTCATGTGCACACACCCCTACAAGGTACGCCTGCATTTACATCATTAAAAATAGTAGTAAGGCAGCTGGGCCTGGTGGTGAACATCTTTAATCCCAGCACTGGGGTGTGGGACAGAGGCAGGAAGATCTCTATGAGGTCAAAGCCAGCCTGGTCTACAGAGTGAGTTCCAGGACAGCCAGGGCTACACAGAGAAAAACCAAAAATGAAAAGCAACAACAACAACAACAACATAAGGCCAGCCCTTGGGAGCAGAGGCAGGTGATCTCTACGAGTTTAGGGCCATCCTGGTCTACATGGCAAGTTCCAGGCCAGTTAGAGTGACATAGTGAAACCATGTCTCCTCTCAGACATTGAATACTTGGTCCCCAGCTGGTGGTACTGTTTTAGAGTTTGGCCTTGCTGGAGAAATGTGTCACTGGGGAGCGGTTGAGGGTGTAACCTGCACTGTTTCTAACTCTCTCCGTGTTGAATGCTTATGGGGCTCTGGGCTTCCTACCCCATCTACATGCCTGCTGCTTTTCTCTAGGAATCTAAATGCTCAATACCTCCTAACCAGTCAACCTGAGATCAGCCTCTCTATGGAGATGATTATTTCCCAGGACAGACCTTCAGATTTTATCCCACGGGCCCCTGGGATCCCTCTGGAGTATTCAGACAGGGATATCTTCCAGAGAAGTATTTATGTGAACTCAGATATGGCCCTACCATTGGAGTTAGCTTACAGGGACAGGCTGTTTTTATTCGTGTGGCTCCTGTCTTTGCCCAATGCTGTCCATTCTCCGGTGGGGTTGAAACAGCATAGCAAATGTCTTCCCTGACACACAGGCCTTTAAGGTTCAAACTTTCCCCCATCAGAAGGCTTTTCTAGCTTAGGATCCTTCCTAAAACAAGCGCTCTCCACTATGAAATGCCACCCTACACGTGATCAAACCACTGCCCCCAAGCTCTTCTGTGGATCCACCATGACCATTGGAGCTATCTTCAAGGTTCAGGTTTATACTTTCACTACACTTGAGTTCCAGTTAAGTAGTCACACTCTTTCCCAAGTCCTATAGTTTCCTTGGGCCTCCAAGTAACTGAAACTCAACAACAGAGCTTTTATTTGTTGGCTGATATTGTCCTTCAAAACTAGAGGCCTGGGCTAGAGAGATGGCTCAGTGGTTAAGAGCACTGGCTTTGTTTCAGAGAACATGAGTTTGTCTCCCACCCACAACAGCGGTGGTGGCGCACGCCTTTAATCCCAGCACTCGGGAGGCAGAGCCAGGCGGATCTCTGTGAGTTCGAGGCCAGCCTGGGCTACCAAGTGAGCTCCAGGAAAGGCGCAAAGCTACGCAGGAGAAACCCTGTCTCGAAAAACCAAAAAAAAAAAAAAAGTTCTTTTAGGCTGGGCAGTAGTGGCCCATGCCTTTAATCTGGCACTTGGAAGCAGAGGCAAGCAGATCTCTAAGTTCAAGGCCAGCCTGGTCTACAGAGAGAGTTCCAGGACAACCGGGGCTACACAGAGAAAGCCTGTCTCAAAGACAAAACAAAAAGAAAAGGTTTTTTTATGGATAATAACATGGCTCAAGGTTCTTGCAAGGTCGGAGTCTAGAAGAAAGAATGCACTGGATCTGGCCCTTTCTATCACCTACATTTGTATTATTGATCTTGAGTTGTATTTGCTTGTTTATCTTACAATGTATTATTTGTGTATTCTCCATTGGAACCCATAATGTCATCCATACAACCTGAGACGGATCTTTTACCTAACTGCTACCGGCGGGCCATTGACAGTCTCTTAATGGGGATCCTAATTGCTGTCAATGTCAACACCCCTCCTCAGTGTGAAGTAGCCTGATTGATCTTTGCTCTAGCCCCTCCACAGTCACTTAGGGTCACCTGTGAGACAGCAAAGTGTGAGTCAGGCAGTTAAGGCCAGGCACCCACCACCTGAACCCACTGACACTATCCCAGATGCTCCATGGATCAAAGCCCCTCTGCCTGCAGGTGCTTCGTGAGTCAAAGACAATCAATCCGTGGGATGACAGTTCCGTAACTCGACTATTTCATGGTGGTTCTAATGACAGGAAAAGAAATAGGGCATCTCGTGCGGGAGAAGAAGATAGGCCATTATTTGCTCTTGTCTTCTTGGTTCTGGAACTGTTTAAAAGCACATAGCCCTTGACACTTGAGCAGGGTCCTCTCTTGAAACCCCTCAGGATTCTCTCTGTCTCGGTCCCTCTGTCTCTCTCTCTTTCTCTCTCATTGTTGTTGATAGTGTTTGAGACAGGATCTCTGTAGCCCAGGCTGTCCTGGAATTGCTATGTAGACCACGCTGGCCTAGAACTCAACCCCACTCTGTGTTCCAATTGCTGGGGTTAAAGATGCCCTAGTGGCCAGCTTTTCTTCCTCTATGATTAGTGGTGTTGGTCCAAACGTTCAGCTCTGGAGTTCCCAGGCTTCATTTCTTGTCCTTTGGAGGACACAATCCTGGAGTCACAGCAGCTTGTAACTGCAACCGCTGTAGCTCACGATTACAAGTGGCTTCAGGTGAGTTTACCCCTTTCTCCTGACCCCAAGACAAGATCATCCTTGGCTACTGAAGGAGTTCAAGGCCTGCCTAATCTAAATCCCTGCCTCAAAATACAAAACAAACAAGCCAGGTGGTGGTGGTGGTGGTGGTGGTGGTGGTGGTGGTGGTGGTGGTGGTGGTGGTGGTGGTGGTGCATGCACGCCTTTAAGCCTAGCACTCGGGAGGCAGAGGCAGGTGGATCTCTGAGTTCGAGGCCAGCCTGGTCTACAGAGTGAGTTCCAAGACAGTAAAGACTAAACAGAGAAATTCTGTCTTGAACCGCCACCCCCCCCCCAAAAAAAAAACCAACAACAACCAAAAACCAAACAAACCAAAAACCAAGCAAACCTTACTGGTTAGCCTCTCCAGATGGATCAGTCCCTTCAGATAAGCAACTATGCTTTGCCATCAATGTCTGGCCTATGATAACACAGGGGTTCAATGAGTGTTGAAGAAATGGATGTCCCAGATCACTTGGCAGTGAGGAATGGCTTTGGAAGAGAGTTTAGTTTTAGTCACTAGCTCTAACTGCTCTCTTCCATTCAGGTCAGAATGAGCACCTGCAGGAGGTGGCTGGAGGAGGGTGGGGATGTGTCGGAGTTGGCTTTAGCGGGTGAAGGGGCCTTGTTCCTCTGAACACCAGGACAATATGTGGAGGAAAGCATCACACTGGTCTCCTTCCAGTTACTCTCTCAGCTTAGCCGTACAGAACCAGGACCCTCTGCTGAGCAGAGGAGCAAAGTGATTTAAGATTCCTGCACTGGTCCCCAGCTTAGTCCCTCCAGCGGGACAGCAGCCTGGGCGGCCGCGCAGCGCCCTCTGGTGTCCGGTGGCCGCCCTGCCATCCCGCCGTGACGCCCGCTGGAGACTCCCGCGGGCCGCGGCTACCGCGGGCGCGGGTTCCCGGGCGGGGGGCGGCGGATCCGGAGGAGGCAGGAGGCGGGACCCAGTGGGAGTGTCTCCGAGAAACTCGCGGCCTTCGGCGGCTTCCCGGCCCGGGAAGTGAGCCCGGGTCGGTGACCACAAACAGGAAGTCGGGCTGTAACAAAGAGCAGAGGGCGGGGAGCCGCAGAGCTCCCGGGCGCCCGGCCGTGGCGGCAGGTGGAGGGCTGACCCCGACGGGCGGGCGCACCTGACTCTTTCTCGGCCCAGTCCCACCCGGCCGGGGACACCCTGGGGCGAGAGGGGCAGTGGGCGCGGCCCCCCTGGGGAAAGGCCACTGGGACCTCCCGGGAGCATCCCTTCCCTGGGAAGGGACAGTCACAGTTCCCTGAGTGAATCACTTCCATCTCCTTCCCGGAATGCGGCAGGTCACACGGGGCGGAGGGCTGGGCCCACAGATGGTGCGGACCCACGGGGAGACAACACCGACAGGCGGAGGAGGGAGCTAAGGGAGGACGCTGTAGCCCCCGCCCCCGGCAGGGGTGTAACACAGTACATGTTGGTTGAGTCCTGTGGCCTCCACTAGCCTGAGTGGAACCCTTATATCCTCATCTGCCCCTGGACGGGATCCACTGTGGCCTTGCCTGAGCCCGCCAATAAAAGCACCGCTGCCTTCTTCGCGGCCCCTCCCAACCCAGAGCACAAGGATCTCCAGGTGGTCACCAGCCAACAAGCGCTGGAAAAGCAGCTGTCCTCGGGGCCGAAGGTCACCGGGAGGTCAGACCAATTCTTTAGACAGGACAGTAACTCCAGGCTGCTGAGGAACTTCTAAACTCTGAATTCGCTTTAAAAGTACACAAACAAAGATGAGCATTTGCTAGGCTACTGAGAGCACTTGACTGCGGGTGTAGAGCTATAATCTAGTCTTGTTTGAATGCCAAGTCTCCTGGACACTTAAGTGATCAAGAGAGCCTTACCTCTGGGGAGGGGGCTGGTCCCTCAAGGAGAGACCTTCAGGAAATCCTAGGAGAGAAGGATTATAATTTGTTTACACTCCAAGTGAGAACTGGAACCCACTTCTGAGTTGCTAGGGGGAGGGCCTCGCGTGGGCTGCAGGTTGGAGCACCCATAATAAGCATAGGGCACCAAGTCCTTGCATGGGCTCCCACTTGTGCCAGGAAGCAGGGGTGACGTGTTGGGTGCTCTCAGCTCCCTGGCTAGGGTAACAGAGGTGGTAAATGGGTTGAGCCAGCAGCCAGGACCCCTCCAGGGCTCTTCTCTGACCATCTGGCAATGTAGCCCAGCCTGGTGGTGTGGACGTGCAGACTCGCGGGTGTCCTACCTGTCCCCCACATGGGAGCCTCGTCATCTCGCCTTCTGTCCCAGCCCAGTTTCCCCCGCCCCCAAGAGCCTAGGAGCCGCTTTCCTGTTTCATTTTGGGCAGGAAGAGTGAGGTCGTGGTGTTCTTCCCTCTGCTGTGGGCTCAGGCTGTGGGAACGGTTCCCTGAATGTTTTCCTGTTTGATACCCTGTGTGTGCACTAGAGCCAACAGAGAATGATGACCAAGCCGTGGAGCATGTGCGTGCTCCTGGCACTCAAATAAGCACCCAGATCCTGGGTCACCATGCCGGAGCTGGGGGTGGGGCCAAGTTTGCCTCCCGCAATGGCTTCCATTAGGAAGGGCGTCTGTTGGGTCTGTTTTGCCTTACTGTGAACAGGCTGAGGGCTGGGGGCATCTCGGCAGCTTTTCCCTCGCCTGGGGTGGTTGTTTTAGTTTTGGTTTTTCATGAGTTGTGAGTTGCTCACCATGGGGTATGTTTGTGGCTGCAGAGAGAGGATTGGCACCCTAGGGACTATCCTGAGCCTTAGAGGAAGCTGGGCATGGAGTAGATTGGAAACCCCCTGATTAGCATCTCAGCCTGGGCAAGCCGACTCAGGAAAGCTGATTCTCCCAGTCCCTGTGGCCTCATCCATTCTTCCAGCTCTGTCCAGCTTCGAGAGAGACAAACCCAGGGCAAATCCTCTGCACATGCCCATTCCAGATCAACTCCTCACGAGTACCGAGGAAAGAGCAGGCACTGGGATAGGAGGAAGTACTCAGAGGGGACTTAACTCATTATCTAATAAGAGAGCCTTTTGAATAAGTCACGAGAGACTCCTCCGCAACAGGAGCAAATCAAGGCCCCCACGCTTCTTCTCGGGCTTGGGGAAAGGGGAGAGAGATTCCAGTCAGGGAAAATATAGCCCCATGGAATGCTGGGAGAATAAAGTGGGGTAGGGGTACCCAGTCTCAAAGTCCCCAGGCATGGAAGGTTAGCCTAGGCTGGGGATAAGGAGGATGAGGCTAGGATCCCCAAAGACCGGACTGAGACACAGGCCTTCCACACAGCATACCAAACCCAAGCATGCACAGGCCCTGGGGGTCCCAGGAGGGCATTCAACAGCAAGAAGAGAAGGGTCTTCCGACCATTTGGGGTAGGAAAGCAGGGAGAAGATTCCCACTCTACCATGACAAAGACAGGACCCAGAAGTAATAGTTTCCTGTACACATCTGTTCCATATTATAAATACACATTATATACAAAATAATGTTATAAAATGTAGAAAGGTCAGTGCTTCTGATTCTTAAATTATCAAAATACTAGATTCCAAAATAAACTACAAAAAAAAAAAAAAACACCTCATATTATTGATTTCTGAAGATCGGCTTCAAGGGTGGTCTGGGGCAGCAGTGGGCACTGATGGAGCCCAGGCTCAAGGGCACAGAAATGGGCATGGGGGAGGAAAGGGCCTAGGCCACAGCAGCACCCGCTGTCTCCCTCATAACAGCCCTGAGCTCCCCAGTTAGGCCTAAAACCCTAGCTGGCAAAGGGGGCAGGCCCCAAGCCTGTCTGTCCACACCAGGCAGAGGCACCAGGCCCAGTGAGAGGTGCGCTATCTACTTTTGGCCAGAGGGTCTAGGCCAGTGGCACCCCACATGCTGCGGTTGGAGGCAGGAACCACTTGTCTCACCTCACGCCCTGGGTAGCTCCTGCCAAAAGCCAAACTCCACAGTTTCCCTGCCTACGGGAGGCCCGTCCCTTGCAAGCCTCCTTCTCCTCTCCCATTTGGGCCCAGCAGTCATGATGAAACCTGGGCAAAGGCACTTTGGAAACACAGATGCCCACGGAAGCCACAGCAGCTCCGAGACCAACTGGGCCACTGCTTCTCTTCGAAGAACAGTCAAGAGCCCCGTGATGGCCACTGCAGGCAGAGCCAGTCCAAGTGGCACCTTGGACATCAGCTCAACAGATGTTCCCCTGGCTCCTTGGCTCTGCTCCCTTGTTGGTGGGGGCTGCCCATCTGAGGCCAGGCAGACGCCTGCAGGCCTGCAGGGTGGTGCAACTCTTGGCAGGTTCACAGTCTGTCCAGTCCATGCCGTTCCCTCCTCCTCCTCAGAGCAGCACTGTGCATACGAAAGACGTCCCATCCAGGATGCAATGTAAACAATGCAGAAGGGAGGCCCAGCTGCTGGGCCGAAGCTGGGGTCTGGGTAGGCTCGTGCCTTATACCTGGGGAGCACATACAAGATGGGAAGATGGTTAGCTTGGGGATAGGCCCTGTCTCCGGGGATGCTCTGGGCCTCTTTGGGAGAAGTCGCTGGGGGAGGGGCAGTCCCCTCAGTCTTCTGCCCTAAGATATACAAGTGTCTGGGGGTTTGCACTAACGTGGGGGGGACAATGGAGGAAGCCAGTGGCAAGGAGCGGGCAGACATAGGCAACCGGCTTCACCCAAAGGCAGCTAGCTGGGTAATAGTTCCTGAAAGGTAGCCGGCGCCATGGCTGTCCTTCCTAGCCCTACCCGAGGTTCCCCTGGCTCCTTAACTTTGTCCCTTTCACTGGTGCAGCTGCCGAGTCAGGCATGCCACCTGGTTCCTGTTTCACACCCTCTGTGGTAATGAGACCAGCAGGGGACCCAAGGGCCACCACGCACCAAGGAAGAGGTCTCTGACCCACCCCTTCAGGAGGCTGCTCGTGGGCAGGACATTTTTCCATCCACACAAGGCAGGAGGGGACATGCTGACGGGGAAGGCCAGCTTACCTCCGTGGCAATGACACATTCATTCCTCTCTTCTGATATCAAACACACTGACTGGTACATGGAGTCCCTGGGGGAGCATATCGCTGATATTCGACACTCTGGCTTTTCACTGAAGGAACACAAGACAGGCGGGTAAGAATGAGGGAGGGGGAGGGGGAAGGGGAGGAGCCTGGAGGTACAACGAGGAGCTGATCTAGACCCCCGAGAGTTAAAGGTTGCCTACTACAGTGGTCCAGAATGGTGCAGGCTGGGGATGCTCAAATGCTGGCCCCCAAGAGAGCCACGGGACTCAACCAAACCAAAAAAGTCACAGGCCTAGAAAAAGCCAGTATTGCCACTAGAGACAAGCCGTACTGTGGAAAGATGGAAGTCACAAGAGATACGCACGCAGTGGACAGTTGGTGTCTGGGAGTGAAGAACAGGTGAGCGGGCGAGAGGGACTTCCCTAGTAAGAGACCCTTAGAAGAAGCCGGGGTGGGGCGGTGGGGGCGCACGCCTTTAATCTCAGCACTTGGGAGGCAGAGCTTAGCGGATCTCTGTGAGTTCGAGGCCAGCCTGGGCTACAGAGTGAGTTCCAGGACAGGTGCAAAGCTACACAGAGAAATTCTATCTCAAAAAACCAAACCAAACCAAACAAACCAAAAAACCCTAGAGGAATTCTTAAAAAATTATTAAATTGTTACACTTGTGTGTGTGTGTGTGTGTGTGTGTGTACACACGCATGTGAAAGTGTGCCTGCTACCGCACCAGTGTGGAAGTCAGAGGACAACTTGCCGAAGCTCTTCTTCCCTTCTCCCCATGTGGAGCCTGGGGGTCAAACTCGGGTCACCAGTCTTGGCAGCAGGTGCCTCTACCCTCTGAGCCCTTTCATTTTGTTTCCGAGAATGATCTGCTCTGTTGCCCAGGTTGGCATCAAACTTGCCATCCTCCTGTCTCAGCCTAAGTTAGGGCTACAAGCGTGTGCCACTGTGCCTGGCTCCCTACAGAGAGGCAAGTGGAGAATCTTGCTGTCAGTACCACAACCCTACTTGTTTAAAAGCAGCCAGGGCCTGATGCCAGTCTCCCGCTCAGCCCGGGAGACCCAGTCAAACTATGGAAGGGTCCACAGCCAAGCCCCGGGCTTCCAAGGACGGCTCACCTGTGTAACCGAAGTGGCACCTTCTCTCCTAAGCTCTTGTCACCGTGAAGATACTTCCCAGGCATGGTCCCCCGGCCCAGGGGCCCTGGAGCCAGATTGTAGTCCAATGTGTGGTTCTGCAGTTTGCCACAGTTGGACTTGTCCAGGCCACAGTCCACTTCCAGCTCCTTCTTCTGGTTCGTGTTCTTGAGCTGGGCAGCCGGGATTAGATTGTCCTTCTGGAAGTCTGACAAGTTGTTCATGGCCTCCCTGCTGCCATCGTCCGGCCGCCGAAGCCGCAGCTGGCGCACGGCTACCGCCACCATGCCCAGCAACACCAGCAGTACCACCAGCCCCACACCCAGCGAGACGGCGACCCAGGGGAAGCTGGGTGGCAAGCCCACGGGAAACTCGCAGCGGCTGCCCACAAAGCCGTAAGGACAGTTGCAGACGAACTTGTCTGAGGAGAGGCCAGCGTAGCAGGTGGCCCCGTTGAAGCAGGGCCCTGAGGCACAAGCATCCTTGGCTAGCCGCACCTCACAGCGCCTGCCAGAAAACCCAGCAGGGCAGGTGCACACTGGCCCATTCTCCAGATCGTGGCAAGTGCCCCCATGGGCACAGGGGCTTCGGGCACAGTCACTGATGTGGAGTTCACAGTGGGTGCCCGTGAATCCAGGTCGGCAGCGGCAGGTACGGCTCGGACCTCTGTTTAGGCACTGGCCCCCTGTAAGGACACAGGACCCAGGTCAGCAAGAGCCTGCAAATTCACAGGTGAAGGGCATGGGGCCTAATCTGTGGGCTTAAGCCTTCTGCCTCCGTGTGTTCGGACTGCACGGACAGAACCCTTCTACAAAGAGACTTGTACAAAGTCTCCGCTGACCCTGGTTCTCCGTGCCTCGGTGGACTACTGTATAAGTTTCTGGCAACTTACAGAATTTTAGGGTAAGACAGATCTGCTTGGCTTGCTCTCTCTAGCAGAGGATCTGACGCCTGTGGTTTTACCTGACTGACCCTTAGCCTCAGTTTCTTCCGCTGTTAAACTTCCCAGGTAGCTCTGAGGATCAGGCAGGGAAGACACAGAGGCCAGTACAGACTACATACAGGAAGCGCTCAGGTAGGCGCAAGCATCATTTACTCTTCACAATCTCACCAAAGACACTTAGCTACATCTTCCTGTTCAGGGATGATAAAACTGCGGCTTGAGGGATTAGAGTGTGAACAGGTTACGTTGCCACCCCCCGGCCCTCAACAGCTCCCAAATGGCTGCCTGCCTGTCTTACAGACAGTCGCTGGTCAACCAAGTGCATGGAGACACAACGTGTTTTGTGTCTCAAAAAGTGCTGATATTCTACACACTTTGTGCCACGCTCATTCTAGGTGAGTGTGGGGAAAGATGGGGCGTCGAGGTACAGAGCTCTAACCATCACTGGCCCTTGAGAAGGGACGGGAAGCCTCCAACATCTTTCTTTCTTTTTATGGTTTTTCAAGACAGGGTTTCTCTGTAGCCTTGGAGCCTGTCCTGGAACTCACTCTGTAGACCAGGCTGGCCTCACAGAGATCCGCCTGCCTCTGCCTCCCGAGTGCTGGGATTAAAGGTGTGTGCCACCGCCACCCGGCCTAAATCCTTCTTTCTAATTCAAGGCTTCCTAAGGAGGGCCACTTGGCTATCCTAGTTAGATCAGGGCTCACCCATGGGAATAAGAATGGAAGTCATACAGGATGGGGTACTACCTCTCACCTAAGGCCTGCTGCTGACCTGTTTCTCTTCCAAAGAGCCACCCCCAATTACGCAAGCTCTTCACCCTCCAGAGCAAAGGAGAGTCCATTTCACTCAGTCTGCCCAGAGTAGCAGACAGGTCTCTCTCTTCTCTTGACTCTCTCGCAGGCTCTCTGGCCCCAGGCCAGTTCAGCAGGTTGGTAAAGTGACAGAAGGGACTCACCATTGGCACATGGGTTGTTGGTGCACCTGTCGACCTTCTTCTCACAGTTGGAGCCAGTGAAATTAGGGGGGCATTCACAGGCATAGCTGGCCCCCTGGTTGCGCTCCCGGCAGGAGCCCCCGTTGAAGCAGGGTGAGTCGGCACAGGTCAGGGTGCTGTGTTCACAGTGCTGCCCATAGTATCCTGGGGGACACAGGCAGTGGTAGCCGTCCTCCTGGTCCTGGAGAGAGACCATTAACAGGCCACAGTTAGACCCTGGGGATGGGGCAAGGATAGATGAGGTTGGCAGTTAGCCTCTGCTCGCCCATAGTGCCTATCCACGGATGCCTATCCAAAGACTACCTGGACGCTCCCTGGTTAGACCTCTGCCTCCCTGAGCTGGCTTGAGTCTCACCTTACAGCTGCCGCCATTTCGACAGGGATTGCTATCACACTTGCTGAGCTCCAGCTCACAGTCCACACCGGTGTAGCCTGGGCGACAGGTGCAGGTGTAGCTCCGATGGCCGCTGTTGGAACACGTCGCTCCATTCTTGCATGGGGAGTGGTGAGTGCAGTAATTGAGATCTGTGGAGACAGGAAGCCACCAGCTGAGTGGGATCAGAAACTCTCCCACCTACATGCAAAGTCAGCCCAGACTTGACCCAAAGAAGCGTCAACGTCTTCCAGGCCCAGGCATCCCCCTTCCTCTGCCAGGGAAATCATGAGTGTTGAAGTACCTTAAACCACATTGAAACTGTACAAATAGAGGAGAGTTGGAAACAAAGCACAATTGGTCAATGTGCCGCTGTGTAAGCTCACACACACGGCCAGCCACAGCGGGATGAAGAGGAGAAGGAGGTGAAGTTAAGGCCCCTCGTCAATGAGGAAGCCATGAAAGGCTTCATGGAGGAGCTGTATGCCTAAAGGACCCAGAAGAAGGAGTAAAATTTCAACACGTGGGAAGGGTAGCAGGAAGATGAGAGCCACCACAGTTAAGACTAGGCCTTTTCTAAAGGAGGTATTCAAAGTGTATTTTGGGCTGGGCGGTGGTGGCGCAGGCCTTTAATCCCAGTACTCGGGAGGCAGAGGCAGGTGGATCTCTGAGTTTGAGGTCAGCCTGGTCTACAGAGCGAGTTCCAGGACAGCAAGGACTAAACAGAGAAACCCTGTCTTGAAAAAAAAAAAAGTGTATTTTGAATGATAGCTATTTATTTTCTTTCTGGAGAAGAACAAGGCGAGAGAGCCAGACAAAGCAAACAGAGGGCCTATAAGGGTTGTGTTTGCATATAATGAGTATACGACTGTATCGCCTGGGAGCAAATATGGATGGCAGAAAGGGAGAGCAAGGGACCAGGTGTGTGTGTGTGTGTGTGTGTGTGTGTGTGTGTGTGTGTGTGTGTGTGTGTGTGTGTTGGGGACAGGAAAATGGGGGACGTTCTGTGTGTCAGAGAGAAAGAGAGAGAGAGAGAGAGAGAGAGAGAGAGAGAGAGAGAGAGAGAGAGAGAGAGCATACAAGGACTAAATTCCATGCTGGCAACAAGTCAGGACCTAGGCAAGCTTTTTCCAGCATGGCAACCCCCTCCCCATTCTTGCCAGGCCTGTGCAGTGTCTCCATGACAGCAGGCACAGTGCTTGACCCTGAGGAGGAGAGGATGCAGCTGGTGCAGGGATGTGGAAGAATAGGCTCACAGACTCCTATGTAGGCAGAGGAGTAACGACCGTCAAATGCCAGGTAGCCCGGGCAGCTGCCTGGCAAGTGTCACTGGAGAAAGGCAGGTGGCTGTGCCCACACTAAAAAAGGCAGTTAGCTATTCCCTCCACCCAGAGGCCCAGGTTGGCCCCAGCCCAGGGCGGCCAGTGGGCACACCCCACCAGACAGCTGTTTGGGGAGAGCCGCTCAAACAGCCTTGGAAGGTGAGCAAACACTCAGAGGGTTAATCGGTAACTAAAGGCAGAAAGAGGAACAGAGCTCGGCCTCCCTTTCTCTTTGGTCTTGCTAGAATTTATGAGCATGAGCTCCAGGCTGCCAAGCTGTTACCCCTTGGGCCTCTTTCAGTCACCTTGGCTCTTCTGTACCTGGAGGAGAACGTCCTACCATCCCATTCTAGGTCAGTTGAAAAGAGCCTTTAAAAGCACCAAGACTGACCTGGGCTCAGCTCTCTCATAGGTAGAGGACTGCCTAGTGTGTCTGATACCCTGAGGTCCATCCCCAACACCACACACACACATCCTAAGATCCATGAACAGTAATAGGGAAGCCAGTTAGTGATCACCAAGAAAGAGGGTCCAGTCACCGTCTCAAGTTTCCACCCACCCCCCACCCCCCCCCCCGCCACCCCATCTCTCCTCCCCTCACTCACCTTGGTCACAGAACAGACCTCCCCAGCCCTCGTCACAGGTACACTGCCAGGGGATGCTGCAGGTGCCGTGGCGACAGCCATTGTGGGGGATACATTCGTTGCACAGGCGGCCCTGCCAACCTGGACGGCAGCTGCAGGACAAGAAGTCGGGGCATAAGGTGGGAGGCCTGGTTAAGAGGAAGAGTCCCCCTTGGCCCGCCCGCTTCCTGTCCCCAACTTACAGGCACTCTGCTGGCTTGCTGCAGTAGCCGTTCTGTTCATGACAGCCAGAAAGACAGATAGCTAGGGAAAGGAAACAGGGCTGGATGAGGTTAGGGTACCAAAGCCTCAATATTCCCTCCTGCTCTCCAGAGCTCACTTCCTACTATTGGAATTGGATGCAATTGGCCTCCAAGAGGAGCCATGGTTATCTGAATGGGAACCAGGGACAAAGGGGTGGGAGAGAACCATGCTGAATGGAATGAAGAATAGGGGTCCACGTGGCCTTATGCCCCCTGAGGAGGAGCTCTGAGTCCTAGGTTACAGCATCCCCAGGTGGTCCTGAAACCCAGGCAGCACAGACCCACTTTCATGGGGGGGGGGACATCCCTTCCCTTCCTTTCCAGTGGGGGCCTGGCTGCTTACGCTGATCACAGTATTTCCCCGTCCAACCCGGCAGGCAGGACAGGCTGCCGTCTGGCTGGCACACATAGTGTCCGAAGAGGTCATTGCGCTTCTTGCACAGGCGGGAACAGTTGTCTCCATAGTAGTTGTCACTGCAGATGACCCGGTAGGAGTAACGCAGTCTCGTGGGGAGGGTGCTGTTTTGCTCATCTGACAGCCAGTTCTGACCCACAGCCAGGGAGCCTTGGATGGTGATCTCACCGATGAGTGCATCAGCTGGTAACGCCTCTGCAAAGAGAGGATCGGGTCAGAGAAAGACAGGCAGCCCGACACAGAGAGCCAGAGACTGCTGCTGCCCACTATCTCCTTCACCGAGACTACGGCGGCGGGTCAGTTAGCAACCAGACTAGTTATCCCGATAACCCCACCTGCCAGTAAGCACAGGGCAGAGGGTCCCAGAGTCTTGCTACTTAGCTTCCCTGGGTGTGTGCATGTGCAGGGGGCTTGATAGCATTCAGAAAGGGTACAATAGACGGATGTTAAGATATCCCAGGGTTGTGGAGGCAGATATGGAGGGGAAAGAGGAAAAGAGGTCAAAATGGAAAAAAAAAAATTAAAAGGGGGAAGCTCTCTGATTCGAGATTCGGGAGCAAGGAGATCTTTGGTGCGGTTTCAGGGGTTCTGCTCCAAAGGTAGGTAATGTTTTTTTTTCTTTTTTCCTTTTCAAAGTGAGAATTGTTGTGCTGGTGAAATATCCTTTTCCTCTGTGTCAGAACAACATCCCAAAGCCATTATTCCCTTTCCAAAGGAGCGGAATTCGCAAAAGGTGTAAAATACAGGAAGGGGCCCGTCAGCGGCGCTGGCAGCCTCGGCCTTTCTCACCGCCGTGCTCCCCGCGTTCCCACGCCAAAAATAACCCGCAGGAAACGCAATTGTGCTCTGAGTCCAGGCAGCAAGCGGAATCCGAGCGTCCAGCGCGGGGCGCAGCTCCGGCCAAGCTAAGCGTCCTGGCCCCCACCCCCAAGCCCGCGTTTCCCCCGCCTATAACTGGTTAACTCTTTCGGCGCCGTGTGATGTCGCCCCCCTGTGGCTGAGGAGTGAGATACTCACCTGGCCGCAGGTCGTCTCCCGGCGCGTGCCAAGCTTGGATGTTGAGTGAGAAGGTACCCTGGGAAGCAAAAGGGGGTGGGGGTGGGGGTGGGGGGAGAGATAGCGATATGAGCAGGGCAGGAAAGGAGGGGGTGCCTCGCAGCAGCCTGTTTAATTAATCTAATTGCAGGATACAGTTACCGAGCTCGGGTCAACATAACTGGTGTTCGCGCAGGACAGCGCGCGAGCTGAGAAGGCAGGGGAGGGAGGGAGGAGGGAATGTGGGATGCGAGAGTGTAAGTGAGAACTGGGAGTGGGCGGGTGGTGCAGCGTGGGGGTATTGGGAATGAAACTCGTATCCCAAGAACTAACTGGGTGGAAGAAAGACTAGTGAAAGCCCTCTCCGGGATGGTCTTATGAGAGAATGGAGGTGTGTGTGTGGAGGGGGAGCAGGAGAGAAAGAGCCCCTGGGGGTCTCCTGGGGGTGCCCTTTGGAGAGAGGTTCTGGTTTCTGGGCGCTCTTTTTTTTTTTGCCTTCGGTGGTCTCCCAGGTTGTGCTTACCGGCCAGGTGAAATTGAAGGGCAGTTGAAGAGGGTTGCGACCACCGCCGCTATTCTCGTCCCTGATGACGAAAGAGTTGGTGCCCAATACCGGTGTGGAGACGCTGCCGAAGGTGCAGGGTCCCGGCGAGAAGGTCGCCTGGAAGTGCTTCAGGCAGATGCGGAAGAAAGTCCGGCAGCCGGGCTCGCAGGGCCGCCCATTGGCCAGCACCCCGCGCTCGTTGGCGAACTCCTGCAGCCGCAGCTGGAAGATGCCGGAGGCGGCAGCGCGCTGCTGCACGGGGACCGAGAGAAGGAGGGAGGAGAGCGGTCAGGTTCAGCTGGCGCCGGGGCGCAAGCCCGGAGCGCCGCGGGAAGGGGCGGAGAGGGCGCGGGACGTTACCTGCGGCCACAGTACCGCCAGCAGCAGCAGCGCCCAGTGAAAGGCGCTCCGGGATGCAGGCGTCATTCCCTGGGCTGTCCTCTCCCCTCGGGGGCTCTGACTTGGCTTCTTCGGGATGTCGCTCTCCAGCACGTCCGTCTGCCCGCCGAGTTCCTGAAAAGCTGATTCCTCTCGGGACTCTGCTCCCCGGTCGCCTTCTCGAAAACTCGGCGGCGGCTCGATGCTTCCGTAGGTATTCCAGGTGAAGGCGACTGGGCGGTGGTCGCTCTAAGTCCTGTGTCCTGGAGCTAATCCTAGGGCCTCCAGCGGACTAGGGCCGGGGTACACTGCACCCAAGCGGCTTTGGCTGAGGCTCTCGGCCTCGGGTTCCTGGCCGGCGAGCAGCGCCGCTACTGAAACCTGCTGGCTCCGGAGCCTTTCTTATATATATTGGCTCCTCTTCGCAGCCTGTCACTCAGACAGACTCATGGTCACTCTCCCCTCCCCTCTAGGCCTCTAGTGGCTACAGTCCCAACACCCACCGGAGGGGGCCTCCGCCCCCGCCGCTCCCCCTGTCAACTAGCCAGTAGGGCGCAGGTCCCCGCCCCTCTTCCAACCTCTGGGCTCCCAGCTCTGCGCGTGCCCAGGGAGCAGCCCTCAGAGATCGGCTGGTTAAAGGCTGAGACCCTCGCCACCAGAGGCTAGGAGGGTAGCCCAGTGATGCAGCGGGAGGTGAGGTGGTTCCCGGATAGTCCCGGGGTGGAAACGCTAAGGGGTCGCCGCAGGCGGTGGATCTGCTCCAGGCATTAGCTTCCTATAGTCCTCCAGCAGGTGGGAAGAGCTTAAACCAAGAAAGCGAAAACCCGCGCCAGGGGACTTGGAGCTCCCTCTTCTTCCCAGACTGTAGGTAGCTCGTGCCTGGCTGGCCTCCAGCCTAAGAGCACCCACCCACCACGCGTCCCCAGCACCGCGGGGAAGCCGTCGGACGCGTTAACCTTTCCGTGGCCATTCCAGGCAAGGCAAAGGGCCAAGCGTCTAAGACTCGGGTCTTCTCGGCACCTGGTAGGCGTGTCACTCCCCAGCCGCGGGGCGTGCCCAGCGCGTGCCTTCTCTCTTCTGTTCTCCACCCCCACTACCTCCTGGCTCGTGCTAGCACCAGGACTAGTGGTCGGAAAGGGAGGTGGGGGGCGTGGTTCTGGAAATGGGGGTGGGGGGGCGTCCTCAGCTGTATGGTAATGAAGTTCTGGCCTCTCCCTCAGTGCCTACCTCACCTGGGTCGCGCTTGGGCTTCCGTCGTCGCCTATGCTGGCCCCGACCTGTGTCCCCCTAGCTCCGCTGGGGTAGGGAGGAACTTTCCTAACTGCGGGGTTTTCTCGGACCCCGAGAGAGGCCAGGAGAGAGAGCCTGAGGCTGAGCAGGCCCAGCTCTCTCTCTCTGCATAGGGCAGGATGTAGGGTGGAACTGGAGGCGCACCAAGTTGTTTGAGTTTCGGGCGTCTTCACCCACGTCGCACGCGCGCCTCTCCCGGGTGGCCTCTGAGTGCAAACCCTGCAGCTGCTTTCCCAGACCCCGCCGTGCTCCCCGGAGGCCGCAGACCGAGGAGGGCTGGCTTCTCCCAGTCTCGGGGGTGCTAGAGAACTCTCTCTGGGCTGCACTGAGGGCGGTGGGGGCACTGTGGCTTCATCTGTCAGCCCTCCCTCCCGCGTGGTGATGGCTGGCTGTCGTCGGACGATAAGATCAGGGCGGGGGGTGGGGTGGGGGGGACGCGGCTCCAGCCCCAGGGAGGCCATGGTAGGGGAAGAGGAGCCCAACAGCTGCCTATGACGAACATGGTCTGATTTTTTGACTTCGGTGGTGCTGATGGAGGATGGGGGGGGGGGAGGTGAGGAACATGAGGTTCTGAGCGTGGGGTGGGGGTGGGGTGAGGTGAGGAGACAGGCTCCGGGGTCCCCCACGCACGGCCACCCCTCCCAGCCACCATCTGGCGCGAGCGGGTTGGCGTGGGGAACCGAGGTGGGGCGGGGGCCGGCAGATGGGCCCAGGCTGCACTAGCGAGTTAATGTAGGTTATGGGCAAGCCGAGCCCCAGGCCCGAGGGAGGGGGAGCTCGGGGCGTACCTCCCGGCGGTCCTGGCAAGTGGACTTCCCAATCATCTCTCTGCATCCTCTGTGCATCCCTAGATCTTGCCTAGGATGTCAGGGGATGCTCCCGCTCTCTCCCCGGAACTGGCACGCAACCCTACCAGGCTCTATTAGCTCTTCTACCAAAATCCTAGCCTGGGAGTTCATTAACACGTGCTCTCTTTCTGACGCTGGCACTTGCCTAACTCTCAAGGGAGACCTCTACATCCACACAGGGTATCTATTACTCTTGGAAGTGTTCTACTCCCTCATACACGTTAGTGTGCCAAAATATTTTGCAAATAGTCAAGGACCAAACAAAAGTTGGGATCAGTGTTCTCCTCAAAAATGGGCAATGTAAGCCATCCACCTAGAACACTTCTGACTCAGAAAGGAAAGTGTTACATTTCCCTCTTCACTAGAAGCGCCTAGTCACAATATCCCTGAGATTTCATACCTGGTCAGGGCACCACTCGGAGCCCTGGGTCCCTCCCTGCTAGAGTTCCTATCTGCTGGGCTCAATCTTTACCCACATGGCTCGATAGGAATGTGTACCGAATGTTTCTCGAGTCCATCTCTCCCACTCCCTCATTATGAGCAAAAGAACCGACTCCTAAGTGGAAGAAAGGCAACGGTCCTGGTTACTCAAAGGAATGGAAGGTCGTGAGACTGTCCATAGGAGGCCGGGAGGATGGCAGGTCACTGTGGACCTGGTCCCTAGTCAGGGCCAGCTGACTCTGACCCTCATGTAGACATTCCATAGGTCCCTAAGCCAGACCGACCTGGGTCCCCATAAACTGCAGCCCTTTCTTGAGTCCACAGCTCTTCCACTCCATGGCATCCTCCACATTTCCCAGCTCTGAAGCCCGAGTATTGGGGAAGCCAGGCAAAGCCTTTCTCCCTACAAGTTTTCTGCGTCTACTGTTCCCTCCTCGCGGCCACCGTGCGCGCCACTTCTCAGTTTCTCCAATTATGCAGAACCAACTCCTGAAAGTGAAAAAAAAAAAAAAAAAGCCAAAGTTTTCTTTCAGCTGTGTCTCCAAACTAGCCACAGGTTATTGGGGGGAAGTTTCGGGCCTCCTTCCCCGCTGGAAGCCTATGAGCGCTCCCCAGAGCCACGGGCGCAGCTCAGAGACCTCCAGCGCGGTGTTAACCCTCCTCTTGGCCACTACTCTTCCCAAGGGACAGCGGTCTGGACCCGGCACACTGCACCCGGGTAGAGGCGAGCTGGGGTCTGGGCTACTGCGCCCGCAGGACAGGCTGGGGGCGGGGACGCAGGCCTGTCTGGGGCGGGGCGCTTAAGCCTTGAGAGACCCTGCTGCGGTCGCTGCGGAGAAGGGGCCACGTGCTGGGAGCCGCGGCCGGGGAGCTGCACAGAAGGCGGGGAGATTTGCAAACTGTTGCTGCCACATGGCTGCTTCATTCGATCCATTCACATTGAAATGAGGCCGGCGCGTGCCTCATCTGCCGCAGGGCGCTGCCACGCGTCAGGCTGGCCCGCCGCGTGCCAACTGGGGCAGTGGGGCTGGCAGAGGCTGCCAGCCGCGGGGGCGCAGCTCGGGCCCTGGGGCCAGGAGGGGACAGGGAAGGGAATTGAACTGCTCTAGCCACTCAGGCGCCGCAGTTTCTCCGACCTTGGCCCTGCATTTAGGAGTGAACCGACAGAAAGGCCCAGGACGAACGGTTTCAGAGGGGGCCAGGATCGATGCCGCCGCTCCCCGCAGATGCGCCCGGGCAGCGCTGCTCTCCATCTGCCGCTGCTCGCACCTGCCGGTCAATAAATCGATTTTACAATTTAATGCAGCAGCTTCCCGCCCGCCTCGGACAGATGCCGCCGCAGAAGCACCTCCGCCCTCTCCCCCTCCCCTCGAGGGGAGCCAGCGGTTAGGATCTGGATTCCCGCTCAGCAGGCAGCGCCCCGCAGCGAGGCGCACTTTTCCCTACTGCTCCTTCGAGAAACTGCGAAACTGCATACGTCGAGCTTTTGCCCAGCGTCAGAGTGGAGTCCTGGGAGAATAGGCCTGAGGCTAAGGGAAGAAAGAGGAAGATGATGATTTAGCATTGGCCTCGAGGACTGGCTGAGGGGGCGGGGGTCTTCGAGGAAGGAACAGGATGCAGGAACTGATGATAAAACCGAAGGGCTGGGAAGAGAAGAGGGGCATGGTATTCTAAGTCACAGTGGGTTCTGACTTGAAGGGGACCGAGCAAGGCTGAGTACTGACGTGGCTTGGGGTCCGGTGAATGAGTATGACTGGGACCTGGCCCTGAGGTCCTGGGCTTGAAACTTAACCACGACTCTACACCTGCTTTTTCATCTGTGCGATGTGATAATAATGGTGACCTAAGAGAGCAAAGGACTGCTTTCGATTGTGCATTTGCAAGACTCCAACAATACTTTAGTTCCTTTCCTTCCCTCTAGGCAACAGAAGACAGCCAGAGGCCACGGCGGGGGGGGGGGGGGGGGCGGGGGGGCACAAATGCATTTCAGAGGTAGAGGAGGAAAAAAGACAGGGACACACTCCTAAGGGAAGAGGCATGAGGAGCAGAAGGAGGGGTGGGAGAGCGAAGTGTGAGAAGTCAAGAGTTCAGGCCTTTTGTAGGATGACTGTGATAAAGTTCCCGACTGAACATCCTGGAGAATAGCTGTCCACACTGTGGCCTTCCAAAGAGAACCTTCCCACCCAGGCAGCCCCTCCTGCTGAGGTGGTCTTTCAGAGCAGTGGCCCTCAGGAAGGAAGAGGCATCCCCGAATCAATCTGATCACTGAGGGTGCTGGCCACTGGAGAGGTCCAGCTTTTCTCATGTCCCCAAGAGAACACACTTCCTGGGTACACTGTCCGCTGGCCGATTGCTCTTGCCTGATGACCCATCGTATGCCAAATAAAGGATACCAAGTGGGCAGGATCACTGGGCATGGTGGAGTACTGCCTGGGCTTCTTGTAAGGCCAGGCAGGCCTCCCATTTCCTCTTCCGTGGCCCCAGGCACCTAGGGCCTGGAGTCGTTTCAGACTTGGCTTTCCCAGAGCACTCAGATCAAATGGGGCCTGGGACTGAGACAAGTGTTCTTTCTCAGTAAGAGCACCTAGGGCCTGAGAGACAGTAAGCCTGAGAGGAGACGCTAAGGGTTCTGGAAGCTTCTTTTTAACTGTTCATGATGAGTGGGAAGCTTTCCTCAGGCCTCTTGAGTGCTTAAAAAGACAGGAGGGGGGTGGTAGTGGCACACACCTTTAGTCCCAGCATTCAGGAGGCAGAGGCAGGCAGATCTCTGAGTTGAGAACAGCTAGGTCCACACAGAGAAACCCTGCCTCAAAAAAACGAAAGGAAAAAAAAAAAGACAGAAGGAAAGAGAAGGCACAGACTTGGCAGCTGCAGAATTGAGATAAGCCTGGTGGCCAGGGTCAACTTGATGACCGGGCAGCTGCTTCAGCTACATCTGCCAAACCCAGGAGATGCCTGGAAAGCTGGGGCCAGGAACCACACATCGGGTATTTCCAGCCATAGAGGAGGCTGGGGCTTAAGGCAGCCTCCATGGCAGCTCGCCCAGAGCCCTGGTTTCCCCTTCCCCATTCCTTCCTGTCCATACTCTACCAAAAAGCAGGGAGGGGAGGGATGGGAAGGCTCAGGACTACCTTGCCGAGAGACCCCAGGCTCAGCTGGCAGGAGTGGGACTCGCCTGTAATCCCAGCACATGGAAGTAGAGGAGATCGGGAGTTCAAGGCCATCCTTAGTTATGTCTAGTCTTCTGGAGGACCCCAGTGGGGTTGCCAGCACCCACGTCAGGCAGCTCACAGCCATCTGTAACTCCAGATCCAGGAATCTGACCCCTCTTCTAACTTCCTCAGGCACCACACACAGCACACACTCACACTTGAAAAATAAAATCTAGAGCCAGGCAGATCTCTGTGAGTTTGAGGCCAGCTTGTTCCAGACCACCCAGAGTTATAAAATAAGACCCCGTCTTTAAGCCAGGCAATGGTGGCACATGCCTTTAATCCCAGCACTCGGGAGGCAGAGCCAGGTTATCTCTGTGAGTACAAGGCCAGCCTGGTCTACACAGCGAGATCCAGGACAGACACCAAAAGTACACAGAGAAACCCTGTCTCAAAAAAAAAAAAAAAAAAAAAAAGTCTTTAAAAATCCCAAACCAAAACCACAAGTCAGGCTGGAGGCCTCCTGATGTGTGTTCCTCAGTGTCCAGTCATTGCATGGAAGACAACTTCGTCTGAAGAATGTGGCAGTGGCAGGAGGCAGGGCAGTTCACTCTCTTAGCCTGGCTTCCTCATCCTGAGGTTAGTCTTTCCAAAGAAGCTGTTTCATCTGTTCATCCCCCACCCTCGCCACGCTGACCTCTACCCTTGCCAGGCTGACCTCCACCCTCACCAGGCTGACCTCCTCTCTCCCACCCTCACCAAGCTGACCTCCTCTCTCCCACCCTCGCCAGGCTGGCCTCCACTCTCGCCAGGCTGACCTCCACCTCACCACCTCCACCCTCACCAGGCTGGCCTCCACTCTCGCCAGGCTGACCTCTATGGCCCTCTCCACAGGTCTACTTTTCCCCGTGGCCTTTCCCAGGGCCAAGCTCTCCACCCTCCTTGGTCTTTCCAGCTTCACTTAGCTTGCATCCCATCCGTACCTGACCCTTGGAGTCCCTGTGTGCTGTTGTGCCCTACACCTTCTCCCACGAACCCACAATTCATCTCTTGGAAGCAACTCTGCCCTCTCATTTCCCGACCTGATCTCTGATCTCTGATCCCAGCTGCCACCCAGGACAAGCAAGGAGTGGGGGATGGGACCACACCCCTGGCTTTGTCTACCAGCAGGAACCCAGGAGTGGGGCTTACTCAGCCCTAGTGCCCAGACTCCTGGAAGGAAGGGTTAGGCCTGAACCAGGAAGTAGGTTGCACATTTCTCACATCGAGAGAAAGAGACTGGGAACAGGTGCCAACTCTGAACAGCTGCTTGATCCAGCAGATCACTGTTCCCTGGAGAAAGCTAAGGAGAGATCTGACGGCCATGGTCAAGTAGGTGATGGTCTAAAGCAGAGGACAGTGACCAGCTATCCCTTTCTCCCAGCACAGGCAGAATAAGAGGAAGTGGACTTCAATGGTGGCAGGAAGGATTTAGGTTAGACATACAGGAAAACTTCCTGTGACGGTGTCTACACTATGTATCCCAGTTGCTAATCCAGGTTGAACTCTCCCCTGGAGTTAATGAGAATTGCATACTGATGTTTGCTAATGAATAACTTGACCTGCCTGTGGTTAACAGAGAACCTCCAGCCCAGTATCTAGGAAAATGTCCAGACAGGCCTAGAGGCAACAGGAACTGGGCTTCCTCTTAGCTCCAAGGAGTTTGGGCCATTGAGTGCCTTCCTGCGGCCCTGTAGGTGTAAGAAAGTCAAGGTTTAGGTACTCGTAGGGAATTCCAGAGCAATGGTGAAAAGTCAGGGTTGCCCATCCCAGGGTCTCAGTTATATACAGCTCAGCAATAGAGAGGCCTCAATACTGTGTGCCCACTCACCCTTCTCCGGGATCGTTCTCAGGTCACAGGAGCACCCCCATGGTTGGAGTCACCTTGGCATCTGAGAACCCGAGATGCCTTGTGCCCAACTTCCTCTCTTCGGTTAGGGCCTCATATTTCCTTTCAGCACTGTAGCTCTCTGGTTAGAGAAAGCTGGGGGAAGCCGAGACAGATCCATCACCAATGCTACCAAGAGCTTGGGTTCGCAGTTCAGTAGTAAGGCATGTACTTAGAATGCACAAAGACCTAGGATCAATCCACAGTAACACACACACACACACACACACACACACACACACACACACTCCCACAGCATGGCCCTGTAGTTCGTGGTTCGTTTTCCTGAGGCTTCACTGAGTTCATATGCATGTGTGTACATGCAAACATGGATGAAACATATATGCACAAAGATTGGGTACGAGGGGCTGGAGAGATGGCTCAGCAGTTAGGAGCACTGACTTCCAGAGGACCCAGGTGCAATTCCTAGCACCCACATGGCAGTAACTCCAGTTCCAGGAAATCTGATATCTTTACACAGACATACATGCAGGCAAAACACCAATGCACATAAAATAAAAATAAATAATTATTTTTTAAAAAAAGGAAAGATTGGGGCTGGGTGGTGGCGGTGGTGGTGGCGGACGCCTTTAATCCCAGCACTCTTGGGAGGCAGAGCCAGGCGGATCTCTGTGAGTGTGAGGTCAGCCTGGTCTACAGAGTGAGTTCCAGGAAAGGCGCCAAAGCTACACAGAGAAACCCTGTCTCGAAAAACAAAAAAAGAAAAAAGAAAAAAAAAAAAAAAAAGGAAAGATTGGGTACCAGAGCCGCCTCATTGTGGAGGAATTCTGCTGTGTGAGGCCACAAGGGAACAAGTGATTTGACTCTTTTCCACGGGATGTGGAGACAAGATGGAGGCACAAGTAAAGGAATGTGGCGGGCTGAAGAGAGGGATCATGGGTAAAGTACTCATTGTACAAGTGGGGACACCTGAGTTTGAATTCCCAGAACCCACATAAAAGCCAAGTGCAGCAGCGTATGTGTCTGTAATCCCTTGTTCCTACAGGAAGATGGAAGCAGAGAAGAAAGGATCTAGAACAATGAGAGACCATGTCTTAAAAAAATAAGGCGAAAGGTAAGACTAATACCTGAGGTTGTCCTATGACCCTACATAAACACTGTGGTGTGTGTGTGTGTGGTGTGTGTGGTGTGTGTGGTAAGAAGAGAGAAAGAGAGAGAAGAGAGAGAGAGAGAGAGAGAGAAGAGAGAGAGAAGAAAGATCTAGAACAATGAGAGACCATGTCTTAAAAAAATAAGGCGAGCCGGTTGTGGCGCACGCCTTTAATCCCACATCGGAGCAGAGCAGCGGATCTCTGTGAGTTCGAGCCAGCCTGGCTACCAAGTGAGCTCAGGAAAGGCGCAAAGCTACACAGAGAAACCCTGTCAAAAAAAAAAAAAAAAAAAAAAAAAAAAAAAAAATACGAAAAAAAAAAAAAAAAAAAAAAAAAATAGGCGAAAGGTAAGGACTAATACCTGAGGTTGTCCTATGACCCCTACATAAACACTGTGTGTGTGTGTGTGTGTGTGTGTGGTGTGTGTTGTGTGTGTGTAAGAGAGAAGAGAGAGAGAGAGAGAGAGAGAGAGAGAGAGAGAGAGAGAACGAATTGATTAATATATCTTAAAAAGGAAAGAGAAGCCAGGCACTGGTGGCGGTGCATGTCTTTAATCCCAGCACTTGGGAGGCAGAAGCAGGCAGATCTCTGAGTTTGAGGCCAGCCTGGTTTGTAGAGCTAGTTCCAGGACATCTAGGGCCACACGGATAAACCCTGTCTCAAAAAAAAAAAAAAAAAGAAAGAAAGAAGAAAAAGAATGTGCTAGCTAGCCTGTGGACCCACGGCTCAGAGGAGGCAGCATTACCTGAAAAGACAAACAAACAAACAAACAAACAAACAAAAAACGGATCTTTGTTGTATTTGTTTTTCTGAATCATGTATTTATACATAAGTGTTAGTGTGTCCCACATGTGTGCAGGTCAGAGCCAGACAAGGATAGCAGAGGCTCTGGAACTGGAGATGCAGGTGGTTGTGAGCCCTGACCTGGATGCCAGGGACCTAGCTCTGGTCATCTGGAAGAGCAGCAAGTACCCTTAACCACGGCCATTTCTCCAGTCCAAGAGCAGTGCTTGGAAAGAGGGAAGGAGAACATTCCTGGTGAGCGCAGAGAGGCCCAGGATAAGGGAGGAATTGAGAAGGGAGGGCTGGCAGTGCTGGGGAGGGCAGAGTCCCGCCTGGTGAGGTTGGATGTGAGTTTAGTGGTCAGGGTGTGGGTAAACACCACGGGCAGATGGATTCAGCCTCAACTGTGGGCTCTTGAGCAGAGGCACTGGGACAGCCACCCCTGGGCAGTGGTGTACAGAAAGTGTAGGGGTGTAGTGTGGGGAGATGCAGAGAGGCCAGAAGTACCACGCCTTCCTGCATTTGAGGCCGGGGGCCAAATGTACCAAAATGCCCAGGTCTACTCCTGAGCAGACAGCTTCCATGGGTGGACGGCTGGGTGGTCTAAAATGCTAGAATCCAGGCGTTGGTCCAACCTCTCAAGCCTAAAGACACGTTCCCCGCCCCCCCCCCCACTCCCCCTCACCCTCCCCCACCCCCCGTTTCCATCATCCTCTGCAAACCCACACCTGGCTTGTCCAGCTTCTGTAGAGTGGAGGCAGCTGGACTACGTACTCTCATGGCTAAAATCTCACTTCCCTCTATTCCCCCAAAAGCTGCCCTGCTCGACCAATGAGGAGACAGGGTTTAATCAAGCCTGGAATCCACAAAGGTGTTTGGGGAGAATGACCCGAGGCCATATGTCAGGAAAGTTCTACACATGAGCTCTCCAGGGCACTTGGACCAGTTCTGTACTATTTAAGGGCTTGAATATCTCCTGCACAGGATTTTCAATGCCGCTGCCGCCCATCAGACTGCCCCGGTTCCTTTGGAAGATGTGGTCGTAGAAAGTACATTTGCCAATTTATCTGCAAGTTCTACTGTGATCGGTGCGGGCTGTGGGTTGGGGAGAGCTGTTTGGTCTAGACCTCCATGAGGGCCAGAGCAAGTGTCCACCCTTCTCTTGGGTCCAGGATCAGTCTCCTGGGTTCCAAGGCCTTGCCGGCTGCACCTCGTTGGTGCCAGCAGGTGGGCAGGGGTAGTTTAAGTACATGGGAAGTCCTGGTCCGTTCCCAGCATGGGGGTGGGGCAGTCAGAGTGAGGCTGCAGGGTCAGCCCTTCTCAGCCTCCCTGGGGAGGCCAGGCTCAGGTCAGCTTGTCACTTTGGCCAACCCTCCCAAGGCTGAGATCATCGCCCTCCAGCCTCCATGGCAGCCCTCCACCCCCAGCTGAGCTCACTACCATGGCCTACTGGGGGACATTGTTGTCTCTCTGGGCCCCTCCCCAGGCTCAATGAGCTGTTTGTTGGCATGTCCGGTGAGGGTAAGGGAGGGCGGGCATGGGGCGCCCATACACAATGGGGATTCCGTCCATTCTGAGGTGGCTGCGGGAACCAGGCCGGCTTTGTCCCGGGGACCCGCATTCCCACCATTTAGCAGCCGGAACTTCAGGCGGAAGTCCCTGTAGCATAAGAACAACAATGTCGTCACCCTGTCTGTAGGGGAGGGTGCTGCAGGCCAGGCCTCCTGGAGACCCAGGGAATCTGCAGCCTGGACATTTACAGCCCAAGTGGCACTTAGGATAGGTCCTGGGGCCAAGGCCGTGCCTCAGATCTGAGGGAGACTCAAGCAGACAGATGGTGTCCCCTCACCTGCCTATCAGCCCAGCTGCAGCCTGTGGCATGTGGCATGTGAATGGGCTCCCAGACATCCCCAGTGCTCGGCTCTTGAGAACCCCAAAGTGCAAAGGGATTGCATGCATTCTGCAGGTCTTGCTGGTGTGGTCCAGAGGGGTTGTCTGAGGGGTAGCCTGATCTACAGCCTGCCCTTCAGAAGCGGCTCGGGTTTCTCAGACAACAAGTGTTTATTTTCCAGTGGGAAGAGGGGGGGACACGACAGGACGTCACAGCGTTTCCCTCCTGCCTGGGGCAGCAGTGGTTCTCACAGTCTGGGCACTGGTGACATCACCGGCCTTTCCTCCACAGCTCTGGCCTCCTTGCCTCGCTCACCCCACCCTGAGCCCTGGCCAAACCGCAAGGTTCTTAGGCTCCTGTTTCCGGTGAGGGCACTTCTGGGTGGGCACTCCTAGGGGCTGGGGGAGCAGTGAACTGAACGGGTTCCTCCTCAACTCATGGCCCCGGCTGAGACCAGAGAGAACCCCTCCACGTTCACCCCTGTCCCACCCAGGGCCTACTCGTAGTGTGATGCTGGCCCTTTAAGGGTCTTGGGAAGCCAGAACAACAGGAAATCCAAACGGCCTCATTAGGCCGCTCCAAGCTCAGCACAGTAATTAGTGCCCCGAAAACAAAACAAGGAAAAGCAGGTGGTGGAGCGCCCCCATCTCTGCTGCCCCTGGCGCGGCCTGTTTAGTACCCATAGCTAGGCAGCTGGGACTGGACCCCCTCCCTTCTAGGCCCCCTCACTCCAAGCTTCTGAGGGCTGTTCCCCACTGCCCAGGCCAAGGGTCAGCGCTGATACTTAAGGAGAAGCGGGCTGCGGGGCCTTCGCCCGTGATGTCCCCCTGGGGATACGCACTGGGACTTCCCCTTGCCCACGGCCAGGTGGCCGGTTGTCCACAGCATCTTTCACCTGTTTGGAAAATACTGTGACGGGAACTGAGGATGATATCTGCCTCCTCCAGAGGGAAACAGGAGACCCAAGAAGGTCTCCTCACCGGGAACACAGAAACTTCTCTGAGGTCCAGCCCCTCAGGTTGCCTTCCAGGTGAACAAGGCCACTTGTTCTAAGTGATGGGCTCTCACTTAGAAGCCCCTTAGATGCCAAATGCTTGAGCAGGAGCCAAAGAGGACCTTAATTACTCCTTTTGGGCCTGGCTTCAGGTGACTCCTCATTCTGTCTTTCCTCTCCTGCATTTGCTGTAAGAGGAAGCTCACGCTGGCCCGACCCTGAGATGTCTGCCTTCATCTGTAAAGTCACTTAACAACCAAATATCCATTGACCAACCATGGATGGAGCCTACCATGCTTGCAGGAGTCCCTGGGAAGGTGTCAGGGACTGTAAGTGACACCACCTAGTGATGGTGCCTCCCTCTGACAAGGAGAGCAGGCTGGGTGACTTTCTGAGTACCTATTCCTCACAGGCTCTAGCAGGTGATTGACTGGTACCTAATTATGAACAAGAAAAAGTGAGTTGGGACTTGGAAGTCTGGCTCAGCAGACCACTCCTTACTCTGGCTGAGGACCTAGGTTCAGTTCCCAGCACCCACATGGAGCCTCCTAACCACCCAAAACTTCAGTTCCAGGGAACCCAATGCCCTCATCTGACCTCTGCAGGCACCAGGCACGCATGTGGCACACATACGTACATGCAGGCAAAACATGCCTCACATATAATAAAATAAGTAGCATTTTTTTTTTTTTAAATGAGCTCGAAATCCCATCTGACTGCGGAGTTCGTGAGAGCCCAGAATTTGGCACAGCAGCATGTCATACACAGTATCAGGGTCACTGATGCTCGGGGAGGTCACAGCCTTTATGCTTTGTGCAGAAGGTACTGGGCCAGGGGAGACCTGGGTCCTCCAGAGAACAAAGCTGGCGTGACCCTGACCATGGGGAGAGCTGCACCCGGCTGGGCTGGCTTGGAGGCCCCATGGGGCCAGAGCGAGCAGGTTGGGTGAGGATGGTGGCCAGCCCGTGGCCACTGAATGGGGCTGTAATTAAACTGTGGGTGGGTTTCTGGTCACACTCCTGTTGGCTGAGAACAAAGGCCCCAGGCTTCATTGCCCAGGGGGGAAGGAAAGGCAGAGGGAGGGGCTGTGGTAACCCAGAACCTGGGACTGGGCTGGGCAGCTGGCCTCCAGCTGGGGCAGGGGGTCTGCAGACACCTCCAGAGACCACCAGCCTAGGTGGCCACGTGGAGGGGCTCCCACCTGGATCCGAGGGTCCAGTTCTGATGGCGGTGCTAGGAAGAAGACAGAAGCTGACTGAAGGGTCACAGGGGCCTAGAGCAAGAGTCCTCGATCCTGGCCCCACACGGGGATTATTGGAACCATTCCCTGGAGATTCTGATAGGCCTGGTCTGAGATGAGGCCTGGGGGCAGCTGTTTCTAAAGACTCTCCTGCAGGTATAACGGGGTGGGGAGATGCTCCCCACAAAGCCTACCGTGTTCAGAAGGCACAGCCACCCACAGGGTCTAGGAGCCAGTGCCCCAGAGGACCACATGGCAGCAGAGTCTTCTGACCCAGGGACAAAGAATAAGGCATTTACAAGTGTGCAAATCTTTTTGTCCCCATGGAAAATTACCCAGGGAAATGGCTGTGGGCAAGGAGACGCGTGCTCAGAGGGTCTCCAGCGACTTCAGTCAGGTGGTCACTTGGAAGGGACTCTTCTACCTTACTCACAATCCCTTAGGACCTGTAGGCAGCCCCTGAGAAAGCAGGCTGGGTCCAGGAGGGAAGAGAGATGGGCTGAGAGTAAGTACCTGAGCGAGGGGACTCGAGTCCTGAGTGGGGACGTGACCCTGTCCTGAATCATTTCCCGGATGTAACGCAACAGCCCAGACTTCAAGGTTTTGGGGGATGGAAATCTTTTTTCCAAGTTCCTCGATCTGTCATCCCCCTCCCCCGCCGGCCGGATAGGACTGGACCAGTGTCCTTAGGGTTCCCACTCAGCCTTCCAACTTAGCCCTTCTCCTCGGAGCTCTCCCTGGACATTGTTTTCCGCCTCAGGAAGTCTCTGATGCCCTGCGCGGATTTTGTTTTCCTTGTTATCAGGACAACTAATATTTTTTCCTGTGCAGGGGGGCGGGGGAGGAGATTTTCCCAAGCAGATTACAGCTGTCAGTGATGGGGGAGGGGCTAGCAGTTGAGGCTGCCCTTCACTCTCCCTCGGCTGGCCGCCCTTCCACATCTGAGCTTTTGAATGAAGGAGGAAGTTCTGGTGCTCGAGCCAGCCAGGCTAGCTGGACACCAGGGGCAACTGTGACTTAGCTTAGGATTGGAAAAAGCCCACATCCTCTCCTGAGCTCTCTTCTAGAAGTATTGCCCATAGCTAGGCTACATGTTCAAAGACAGAAAGAGGGTCCTGGGTTGGACTTCTCCTAGCGTGGCAGGAAGGTAGTCTTCCCGCTTCCTGACATGTGGGATGAGACTCCCTTGTTGTGCCTTGGAGCTCTGTCTTCCTGGGTCAGCATTCCGAACACGGAGGCAGCCTTGTGGCTGAACACACACAGCAGCAGCAGCTCTGCTAACCAGTGTGGCTTTGGGCAATTCAGTGCGCCCTGCTATCTGTTAGGCTGTGCATCTCCAACGTGGCCACATTGATTTCCTGCCTCACTTACCCAGATGGTCATGTTGTGTTAACACAGATGATAATGGTCTGAGACAGTGTCAGGAGATTCTCCTGACTAGACCTGAGCTGGGTGTACGGGTCAAGTCTGTAATTCTAGAGCTCAGGATGCTAAGGCAAGAGCCTGAGCTACACAGTGAGTTCGAGGTTAACTTAGGCCACATAGGAAGACACCCCAACACACACACACACACACACACACACACACACACACTCACAAAATAAAGGGGTCAATGTCAAATAAAATGACCACAAACGGAAGGACCTCGGCTGGGGCTTTCTAAGTCCCAGTTTGCAATGCACCAAGAAAATAATTGGTCCACTCATGTCTTGTAATCTCCTTCAAGGAGATGGTCTCTCGTCCTCCATAAGCATGGTGGATACCAGTGACCTGTGTATGGGCCTGGCAAAGCAGCCATCAAGACTGAGGACCAAGGGAAACAGAAATTCTAGTTAGACTTACTTTTGAGCTAAAATGAAAACTGAATCCTAATAACATTTTTTTAATGTAGATTTATTTTATGTGTATGGGTTGCATGTATGTATGTGCACCACATACATGCCTGATGCCCAGGGAGGTCAGAAGAGGACATCTTATCCCTTAGAACTGGAGTTACAGTCGTGAGCCACCATGTGAGTGCTGGAGATAGAACCTAGGTCCTCCGGAAGAACAGCGAGTGCTCTTTTGGGGATTTTTCGAGACAGGATTTCTGTACAGCTCTGTCAGTCCTGGAACTGGATTTGTAGACCAAACTGGCCTCAAACTTGCAGAGATCCACCTGCCTCTGCCTCCTGAGTGCTGAGATTAAAGGCCTGTGCCACCATGCCCAGCTAACAGCAAGTTCTCCTAACCATGAGGCCATCTCTCCAACCTCTTGAGTTCTAGTAACATTTAACATGCGTCTTTCCTTCCTTCTTTCTCATTTTGTTTGTGGGTCTCTGTCTCGTATATGCTAAGGTAGATCTATAACTCTCTTTTTTATTTTAATTTTATTTATTGAGCCAGGGTCTCACACAACCCAAACTATCCCTGAACTTGCTATGGAGCCAAGGATGACCTTGAACTCTTGATGGTCTTCTCTCTACCTCCCAGATTACAGGCATGTGTCATCATGTCCAAACTTAGCCCTTTTTAAAACTTTCATTTTTACTTCAGATAAATTCTTACACAGCCCAGGCTGCCTTTGAACTCTCTATAGCACTGAGGATGACCATCAACTTCTGAACCTCAGGATTTCAACTCGTGAATGCTACAGGCCTAAGGCACCGTACCCATTGTTCAAGCTTTGTGTTTATAAATATTCATACAGCTTGAGGATGGAGCTGCAGAAGAATTCTTGCCTAGTGTGCTTGAGACCTGGGTTCCACTCGCTGTACCACAAAAATAAATAAGTAAATCCAGCTAAAAGTAAATACAAATTGGTGTTTTCACAGGTTTGCATTTATATGCCCTATCCCTCAAGAGGCTGAACTGACAAGTCTGCTTGGGCCAGGAGTTCAAGGCCAACAAAAGGAGATCCTGTCTCAAAATAACTTCAGGAAGTCCCTGAAACTGACCGGATTCAGTAGGCCCCACTCTGCCAGAGTTCGCTATGAAAGCTGAGAGTCCCTCTCAGAGGAGCCGAGTCAAGCTGCAAAGAAGACTCTCGAGACCAGACCAGATGCCTGAAGAAGCAGACACCAGCCCAGCTGCCCAGAAGAGGGTTAGGACACTGTCTGGCCTGTGTGCTCCAGGTTCCCAGCTTTGTGAAATGTCACGCATGCTGGGGTGGCCTTGGTGATGCAGCTGACGTTGAGTCATTTCTGCTCCTGTAAGTGACCCCTCCCCCCATATTCTTGTAGTAACTCTGACAGAACTCACTGGTTCACAGTTGGACTTCAGCGTTTTCTGTACTTGGGTCTGTCATGGGTTCCCTGTCTGGGTGAGTTAGTGTGTGTGTCACATCTCCACAGAAGTTTTGTCACACCACAGCACTTGATGTGCGAACACAAGGACCTGAGTTCCGATTCCTAGCATTCAAACGAAGGAAGGGAGGAAGGAAAGAAGGAAGGGAAGAAGGAAGGAAGGAAAGAAGGAAGGAAGGAAAGGAGAAAGGGCAAGCCAGGCAGTGGTGGCGCACACCTTTAATCCCAGAACTCAGGAGGCAGAGGCAGGCGGTCTCTTGAGGTCAGCTTGATCTACAGAGTGAGTTCCAGTGCTACACAGAGAAACCCTGTCTTGAAAAAACTAAAAGAAAAAAGAAAGCAAGCCAGGTTCACTGGACTTGCTGGCTAGACAGTTGAATGGAAAAACAGTAAACTCCAGGTTCACTGAGAGACCCTGTCTCAGTTTTTACTCAAGGAGTAAAATGGAGCGTGACCAGCAGGCACACATACTACACTACATACAACAACATATACATCGGTATGTGCATGCGCACAGATATAGTAATCAAAATAAGGAAAATAAAACATCTTTGCTGGCCTGTTAGTGTAGGCCTGTAATCCTAGATGCTCAGGAGGCTAAGGCAGAAGGGTAGAAAGTTAAACTCTAGTCTGAGAAAAAAATTTTAATTTATTTGCTTTTATTTTGTGTGCATTGGTGTTTGGCATGCAGGTCAGACCTTTGAGTTACAGACAGTTGTGAAGTGCCATGTGGGTGCTGGGATTTGAACCCAGGTCTTTTGGGAGAGCAGTCAGTGCCCTTAACTACTGAGCCATCTTTCCAGCCCCCACTAGTCTGAGAAATCTAGTGAGATTATCTTGGGGGTGGAGTGGGGGTGGAGGAGAGACAGAGACAGAGAGAAATGAGAGTTGAGGATGGTTTAGTCTCCAGTACTGAAGGGAGGGAAAAAGAAAAGAAAGAAGAAAATTGGGGGCAATTGGTGCTGGAGAGATGGCCCTGCCGTTAAGGGTCTTTGTGTTCTTGTAGAGGGCCTGGGTTGGGTTCCCAGCACCCACAGCAAAGCTCAACAGCTGTCTGTAACTCCAGTTCCAGGGGATCGGATCTCCTTACCTCCGCTTCCGCCAGGCACACACACAGTACACACACATACACGTGGGCAAACACTCATACAAAGTAAAAATCAACCCTCAAAAATAATCTAATAATTTGAAACATAATCCGGAAAGTTAGTGGCATTTCTGTCTTATCAGACTGGGTGCTAGGAAGAGGGGAGGCCGGCGTGCTCCGGGTGCAGCATCTCACTGGTTCCATGGGCCGGCCTTCTCCCTGCCTCCCTCAGGCCCCCTTAAGTCCCGGATGGTGCCCCGCTTCCTGCAAGGAAGAGGACAGCAGTGGATGTCTGCATGGTCACCTTGCCTAAAGTGCTGCTTGTCGAGGAGGCTGGGGTCCCTGAGTGTGCCCTGCAGTCTGTGTTATCCCCAGGAGAAAAGTCCCTGGCGGGAAGCAGCCCTCTGCTGGGAGGCCATTTCCCTAAGTGGCCAAGGTAAGAAGTGGGGGATTTCCAGTCTAGTCTGCGGGGCTGACTTCAGTACCGGGGGCTCCTCTTCTTTCTCAAATAGTCCAGACTGGTGTAAGGGCAAAAACTCCAGAAGGGCAGAGCCTGGGTAAGGGGCTTGAGGAGCAGCAGAGGCAGCGAGACCCCCAGGCCTCCAGCTCCTAAGTCCTGCTCTGGAGGGAACCCCAGGGTTGTACTCGGGAACCCCAGGGACCCAACCCTGGAAGACCCCAACAAGCGTGTCCAGGGATGGGGTGGGTCTGAAAATCCAGACCGGCACTTACTCATGGGTCTGTGGGGAGTGAGTCAAATCAATGAATGCCCCTGCCTAACCCCAGCTTCTGCCCCAGGACTGCTGCGTGGCCCTGGAGCTTAGAGGAAGAGCAAGTCTAAATCTCAGGCCAGGCGTCTCTTCTAACAGGCCAGCACTTCCAAGGCTGCGGGGGGATCAAAGGGGCGGCATGAGCCCATTCAGAGTTGGGAGCCGTAGCCTGACAGTCCAGACCCTCGTGTCCTGAACACTTGACTTGCAGAAAGGGGGACACCTACCCTAACAGCGTTACTTTGTAGTGCTACACTGCACTGGGGCTAGGAGGTGGGTACCCCAGAGACCCGTGCAGAGAGTGGAGGGAAACCCTGTCCCAGCTCGGGTCAGTGTCAGCGTACTCAGGCCGAGGGACGGGTTTAGAAAACAGCTAGACCCTTTTGGGTCTCCCATGCCTGGGTGCGCGTGGATTTCCTTTCATACCAGCATGGAATGATGTAATGTATGCTTGCTGTGGACACATGTCTACCTCTCTCTCTCCCTCTCGTGTGTGTGTGTGTGTGTGTGTGTGTGTGTGTGTGTGTGTGTGCACGTGTGTGTAGGCTTGTGTCATTGGCAAGGGCCCTGTATAGACGAGAATATGAGCATTAACAAATGCAGCCGATCTCATAGTGTGAACAAAACCCTGAGCCATGTTGCAGGCATAATCACCAATCTGCCCATGTGCCAACCATTGCCCTCAAGGAAGGTATTATTATCTGCAGTTTACAAGTCGATAAACAGAATTTGCACCCAGGTCAACCTAAGGCCAAGCCAGAGACTTTTCCACCAAGCTCTAATGGAGTGGTCCTCTTCAATTACACCCCATCTGTTTCTTGTCTCTGGGGCCTGGTCTGAGGTGACAGGTCCCCACTTTGTCCTTTTTCCCTCCCTACTAGCTAAGGTGGCCTGTTCAAGGCCTGTGGCGCTTGGGGACACTGGGCCTAAGACCTTCATCCATCAAAGGAGGCCCTGGTTCAGAGAGGGTCTGGCCGGCCCTGGGCGGATCAGCTGGGGCTGAGCTGGGCCCAGCTGTTTACAGTAAACAGAAAGCTCTGGAGGAAGGAAGGAGGGGAGGGGCCCCAGTCGTCATGGAGACTGGACAGAGCGGCCAGGTCTCAGCCCTGATTCACAAGGACATTGGCTGCATCTTTGTGGCTCTAAAGCTGGAGGAGGCCAGGGAAGATCTGGGCAGGCAGCCTAGCAGGAAAGTCGCAGAAAATACACTCCTGCCTGTCACCCTTCTGCCTTGTCGCTTACACTAACAACAGCCACTTAGTGGCCTTTACAGTATGCTGAGCTCTAGGCCCTTCTGAATTTTTTTTCTTATTTAATCAAGTGGTGGCTGTAATAACAGTCTCTAGTTTATAGATAAAGAAACAGGTTCAGGAAGATTGAGTGGGGCTCAGGGCGTGGCTCAGTGGGATAATGCCTGCCCCACCTCACAGGTATGTATGGCCCTGTGTGACTATACAGGTTCAATCCTGCGGTGGGGGGCGGGGGGGGGCATTGCAAGGAAATTGACTCCCTTCAAAAAGATTAAGCAATTTAGTCATGTCTCAGGTCATGCAGCTTGTCACACCACAAGCTAATATAGTCTATTTATTTCCTTTATCTTTGATGCACCGGGGATCAATTCTAGCGTCTCACACATGCTGGTAACGGTGCTACTACCTGAATCTCCATCCCTGCTCCCAGTTTTTAAAATTCTGAGACAGGATCTCCCTAAGATGTCAAGGTTGATCTTGAATTTACTCCATGCCCACACAGACCTTGAAGTTATGATCTTCCTGCTTTAGATTCTCAGTAGGTAAGATTCAGAATATAAAGAGATATTCTGGATAAAGTTTTTTTTTTTTTCTCTACCCAAGCAGGTAAAGAGATGATCTAGGTAGGGAAGCCTTGAGTTTCTGAATGAGTAGGGAAACTGAGTCTCCTAGAAGGACAACTGGACTTTCCCAGACTTCTGGCGTTAGTCAAAGAGATTGCTGGGGACAGACCCCATGTGTTCTAGCCCTAACCACTAGACCACACGAATTATCCACAGCTTAAGCTGGGAAGGTCCAAAGAGAAACTCCCTTTCTAGTCCCAGCCTGGAGTGTAAGCTCTCACCCAGCGAACATGCTGGCTCTGTGGGGGCCTTGCTGGGCCAGGGCGCTGGGGGATGCTGGGGGGTTTCTGCCCACACATATGGTTTCCAGATTCCAGGGGATGAAAGGGGACCCTGAGGCACGGAAATGGGGGATGTGTGATGACAAATTTAGACTGATTGCTTTTAGGAAAAAGCCAAGAAGCCCTAAAAAATAAAAGCAAAAATTCCGCTCGGAAACCAAAAGGGAATTATTCGATTGTGAAACCGAGCGCCTGCCTGCCGAGAGCTGCGCACTTTAACGTGGAACGTATCAAGGGACCCCGGCGGTTCGGGGGATCCAGGGAGGGAAGGGGGCTCTGTCTGCTGATCCTGCCGTGTCAGTTGCAGTTTGGGACAGGGATCGAAGTGGGCAGAACACTTGGGAAGGTGCCTGCTGTCGGGAGAACCCATGGCAAGCACATGGGAGCCACGCGCCAAGTGTCCATGCCCAGAGGCCTTGCTGGCTGGTGCGGGAGTTCGCCATTGGAGGGTCCCGCTGGACTGTGCAGGAAAGCACAGAAAAGATGCACCCTAAGTTGGGACTTGGGGACAACATACATGGCCAAGAACAGAAGGTGGAGGAGAGGACATCTGTCTGGAATTCGGACTACAGCAGACCCAAGAGTTAAAGATCAAAGGGGGACAAGGGGGACTTCCTGAAGCTCTCAGGGGACGGCCTGCCAGACAGACTGTTGTGCAAGCTCTGGGCTGGACCATAAGGACAGGCTGGCAATGGGGTTGGGCCTGGTCAGTGGCCAGAGTGATGCTCGCCCAGCCCCTCCCCCCACCCCCACCCTCACCCCCGCTGTCTGGAGAACTGGAGCTGTGCCCTCTGCTCCTCTAGGAACCCAACACCCCGCTGCCCTAGAGAGCATTCCTATGCTACTCCAGGGCTGCATTCCGCATGCCTGAGAGAGAGTCCTCATTCTGGTCTTGGACTTCTCTTTCCTGGAGTCACCATTTTACGAGAAACCTTGAAAGCCTTCCCAAGCAAGATTCTTGTGAGATAAGAGGGGTAGTGAGGCAGGAGCTGCTGTGGGGCTCAGGAAAAGGGGTCCCTGGACTGCTGTACCTCATTGTACTCAGTGGAGCTTCATATCGGCTCTTGAAGGTCTATTATATTCTTTGTGTCCCCCCCTCTTCCCCCTGAGACAGGGTTTCTCTGTGTAGCTTTGTAGCCTTTCCTGGAACTCACTCTGTAGACCAGGCTGGCCTCGAACTCACAGAGATTTGCCTGGCTCTGCCTCCCGAGTGCTGGGATTAAAGGCGTGCGCCACCACTGCCCGGCTTGATTATATTCTTATCTTGCAGGTGAAGAGATGGGTCCAAGGGTGTGACTAGGCTGATGGCTGACAACCCCAGGGAGAGGTTTATCCTCACTCTGGGTCACCTCCCTCTCTCTCCTTTTTGGCTGGTGATGGAAATGGGTATGAGAGCCTGTGAGGTGGCTTCAGTGGGGAGAGGCACCTGTCACCAAGTCTGACGACTTGAGTTTGATTCCCAGGCCCCACACAGTGGGAGGAGAGAACTGACTCCTACAGATTGCCCTCTGACCTTCACATGCGCGCGCGCGCGCGCACGCGCGCGCACACACACACACACACTAAAACAAACAAATAAATAAATAAATGTAATTTTTAAAAGATTTAAGAAAAGGCAGTGGTAGTGCACACCTTTAATCCCAGCACTCAGGAAGCAGAGGCAGGTGGATCTCTGAGGCCAGCCTGGTCTACAGAGCAAGTTCCAGAACAGCCAAGGCTACACAGAGAAACCCTGTCTCAAAAAACAAGCAAGCAAGCAAACAAACAAAGGAAAAGGAGCATTATGAAAGGCTGGGGACAACACTAACCCATAACAAACATGGGATCTCGTGGAGAGAGAAGCGGAGCCTGGATAGTGTCTCCTGTCAGCCGCCAATTTCTCCTCAGAGATTTTTGTAAACCAGGATGTAGGAGTGGCAGCTCAGTTGTTCCAAACCGAGATTCTTGGCAGCCTGGCATCCCATACACATTCGCGTTGGGAAGGAGAGGCCAGGCCAGATGAATAGGAGGCATGGGCACCCGTCCTGGCTTCCACCAGACACTCACCTATCCATTTCAGGTGTTGTGCAGTCCCAGAGAGCCCTTCGGAAGCAGAGTTTCCATAACCCTCTCTGGTCTCTAGCTAAGGTCTCAGAGCTCCAGCCTTCTGAGAGCCAGGAACAGCCTGAGTTCTGGGTTGGGGGTATGGTTAAACAAGTGGGCTGGACCACTTCTGGGGTTTAACCCCTCTGGAGAGGTGAGGGGGAAAACCAGCCTGGAACTGTGAGTGAGGTTGGTCCGTGATAGGGAGTTAGGGGCACGAGTGAGCTGCAGAGATAATATGGCACCTGCCGTGTGCCTGGGAAACACAAACAGACCTTTGACCACAGCAGTCTGGGAACCAGGAGCAGCAACATGTTCCTGGGTCACACTAGTACCCTCTTCCTTTTTCTGCCCTGGCTCGGACTCCGTGGGCATCAGTTGCTGGCCACTGACCTGGGGCCATTCGACATCCTGTGATATCACGGTATGGGTGCTGGCCACCCGGCTCGAGGCTTACTTCAAGGCAAACACTGAGCAAAGGCAAGCTTATTTGGGAAAGGAAGTCACCCAGACGCGGGCATCTGCAAAGTGGAATCTCCTCTATCAAAGGCTGCCTCTCTGCCACTCCTGCCGTTTGGAATCTGAGCGGGAGAATGCTGCCCCTCTCCTGGTGGCTTTACAGATCGTCTCCATGCTGAGGAAGCAGAAGGCTGGAGATGCCCAAGCACCAGAGCTATTTACTCAGTGGCATCGTGCTATCTCACGGCCCTCCGGGCCTGCTTCTGAGGGCTTGTTTATCCCCAACCTGCTGCAGGGACAGCCTTGCTCCCAAGGAGAAAAAGCTGCCAGCAGGGTCTTTTGTGGCTCTGCTCCCGTGTGGTACTGCCTAGGGGCCCCACCATGGGGGCAACAGATGGACCTATGGTCGCTACAAAACAATGGTGGGGGAGGGGCCTTGGCATCGCCTGCCCCAAACAGGAAGCTGGGACTGAGCTTCAAAGACCTGGCAGGGCCAAGGGGCTGAGTGGTGGAGCCAATGCCAGGCCTGGAGACGGCATGAATTGCTTGTTGCCCTCCAGCCTTGGGATGTCCAGCCCAGCAGCGTGGCTGAGGCCACAGTGGCCGGGGCAGCTGGGGTTTGGGCAAAGGATGGTTTGCACTCTCCAGACAGTAGCCTCTGGCCTGGCAGCAGGTTGCGGGGAGGGGGCTTAGAGATGGGGCTTTGCCCCCAGTTCAGCTGCCTCGTTCCAGTGAGGCTGCAAGTTCTATACCCACCAGCCACGGTGGTTCTGTCTCTCCGGCAAGCAACCACGAAGGGCAGGGCTGGCACCAGGCCCTGCTGCCCACTCCCTGCCTCCTGCTCCCAGCTGCTCTGCTCAGAGCCTTTTCCTCTCCACTTCCTGTTCACACAGGGGGGGGCGGGAAGTGGAGGGAGGAAGTTAGGGGGTGGTGTGGAGGGGGGGGGCCCATTGAATAAAAGGAATTAACCGTTTCCCTCCTCTGACCTCTGGGAATTTCCGCCTGTGAAAGTGTCTCGAAGAATCAGTAGTGCTGGGGGAGTGGAGGGGAGGTGTCCCCCCCCTCTTGCCCCCCTCCCCCCACCCAATGGTGGTGGGGCCAGAGAAGTCCCTCTGGGCCCCTAACCTTTTGTTTCCCTGGCGCCAAGGGATGGGGTGAGCCGCGCCAAGGGCAGCCAGGAGCTAGCTGCCTTGGTGGCCTCGGAGCCCCCCTCCCACCCAACAGAGTTGGTGCCAGGCCCTGGCCTGAGACCTGAGCCTTACAGGGGAGGGGCAGGAACCAGAGAATTCGTGGTAGTCGCGGAGGAATGAGCTCACACCCGGGCTGGCCAGGGTGAGCCCTTTGCCCTCAGTGTCTGGGCTAGTGCCCTTGGCCAGTGTGCTTCGGGGATGGGAGCGGGGGGGGGGGGTGGCGGGCAGCTGCACAGGGGGCCCAGGGCTCTGGGTGGGCGCACCCTCCAGTAGCCACACTCCTTAGCAGTTCTGGCAGACAGCAGTGCGGTCCAGACGCCGGTCCGCAGCGCCCCCTAGTGCCGGAGAGCAACGGGCCGAGGCGGCCCCTAGGGCCCGGTCAAGGGCGGGCCTCAGGAAGCACCTGCTCCCCAGGACCAGCGGCCGCCCTGCATCTCCCCCAGGTGGCTTCCTTGTTTACAGGCCTCCTGCCCTGGGCCCAGCGTCACTGCCGGTGGCCACTTCTCCTATTTCCAGTGATGGCTCCAGAAGCGGCTCATTCATCTTGGCCTCTGCCCACACAACTGCTCCCTCCCCCTCCGCCTTTGGCCCCTCCCCAGGCTTAGGGCAGAGCCCCGAGGGCCTTCTCGCTCCATTCCAAGCCTTGCTTAGTTTCCAAGGATCTAAGAGCCGTGGCTTCCCGTTGCCCTGACTCACCGGAACCCGCTCTGTCAGTGCCAGGGAAGACAGGGGCCTTTTCCCAGGAAAGAGGAAGCAGCTTAGGACCAGATGGGCCTCTTTAGGAGAAGACAGAAGGGGCAGGGGCGTCCCAGGCTGCTTTAGCCAAACCCTCTGGGAGAAGGGAGCATCGGGGCGGTGTTTGTTTAACTAACATGTATTAGGCACCCATTGTGTACACAGACTGCAGCTCCAAGCTGTCTCGTCTAAGCCACAAGTAAGGAATCCGTTTTGGGGTGGAGAGACCAAGGTTTTATACTCAATACCCACTGACCGTGTGCAGCAGGGAACCTCTCTGGCGCCTCCTGAATGATCCACATGGAGAAGAGATACAATTCTCCCAGATTCTCCTAGGAAGACAACAGGATTCTGGTGCCCGCCAGACATACAGGATACCCTCTACCCACTTGCTCAGACTCTTGCTTCTGGAAGACAGGATCCTTGGGAGTCACTGGGCTGGCAGAGACCCTTGGGAGGTCCTGTTGTTCTAGGGGTTAGGGAACTTGGCAGAGCCAGACCCAGTAAGGACTAGATGAGATTTCTGGGCCGGGAGTAGATTGGAGGAGAGAAGGAACGTTTGTAAGCCAGATCAGCTGGCCTGGGGCACGGGGACAGGAACACTCATTTTGTTCCGTCCAGCAAGCCAGACAATGCACTGTGAACACCTGTCCAGAGGGCAAAGGCTGTCTCCGGAAGGCCTGACTCCAGGATGTCCCAGGATATAGCTTCGGGCCCCAACTAAGAAAGTGCTGTCTGGGGGTGAGTCAAGGCAAAGTCACAGGAGCAAGATAAGGAGAAGACAGATCAGATGCCACAGAGCCTGAGAGTGGCTATAGCAAAGCCGAGGACAGGCTGGCAGACCTCCAACCTGTCAGGGGAGCAAGCAAAGAACAGAATGTGTTAAGAGCCACTGGAGAGAATGGGACTCAACACCATGTATGAGACATCGGCAGGCTATCCCCTCCCCAGCTCAGAGAACACCACAGAAGAGGCAGAGCAGGGGAGGGGGTGGGGTGGGGGGTGGGGCGTGGGTACTGCCTCTGGGCACTCTTGAACTCACAGCGGCTGAGTGCTGCTCACACCCATACAAGATCTGCACAGGATTGGCCCAGTCCTTAACACTGTCCTGGGGGCTCACGGGGTCCCACCCCTTCCCGAGGATTTATGCTCAGTTAAGGGTCGATGGGGGGTCAGGAGGTGGTGGCGCACACCTTTAATCCCAGGAGGCAGAGGCACGTGGATCTGGGTGAGTTTGAGGCCAGCCTGGTCTACAGAGTGAGTTCCAGGATAGCCAGGGCTACACAGAGAAACCCTGTCTGGAAAAGCAGACAGAAAGGGCTGATGGGGAGGAAGAGGTGTTTTCTCATCGTCCTTAGTGTCGCAAACACTGGTAAGGTGCCTGCCATCCGGTAACCAGCCCTGACGACACTCAGCGGGACACAGGCACAGAACTACACCCCCGCGTGTGTGTGCACGCCCGCACACAAGTACAGACCTGAGAGTAGAAGAGGGGGGGCTGGTGAGGAAGAGGAAGGGGATCAGGGAGAGCGGGAGGAGGAGAGCAAGCAACAGGCAGGGAGGTGACGATGACCCACACAATCCATCATTATATACAACATATGCTAATACAATACACTGGGAAAAATAACTAAGGGCTTAGAATTATGATCAGGCAGTGGGGACTTCTAGAAAATTCCTACAACTAGGAAGGGAAGAGCTGAGGAGGCATTAATATGACTGTGAGAAATCAGTGCCCCAAGGTGCCAGAGGTGGAGGAATTCTGTGAGCAGCAGCGCCACCTGCTGGCCAGAGGGGAGAATATCGCTATGACTAAGGCTGAGGGACTAACTATAACTGAGCCTTATAATCAGAGGGAACAAGGAAGTCAAATCTGGAAGACTGCCTCTCCCCAAGGTGAAGGACCATGTGCGAAGGCTTCCAGGGGAGGTCTTTATTATTATTATTTTTACTTTATTTGAGACAGGGTCATACTATGTAGCCTTGGCTGGCCTAGAACTTACTATGGTAGACCAGACTGGTCTTGAAGGAACAGAGATCCGCCTGCTTCTGCCTCCTAAGTGCTGGGATTAAAGGCGTGCGCCACCACACTAATGCAGGAGCCCTTCTTGGCATCCTGTCCTGTCAGGTTCGGCATCAGGATAGAGACAAGTCCAGAACCACCACCGCAGCGCAGTTTAATGTTCTCCACACGTCCGCGTGGCCTTGGTGTGCCCTCAGTCTCAGGACCCCCCAGCAGTGGAGCCCCAGACTCATACACATCTCCACATGGCCACGTGAGCACGCCTACCCTCAGTACCGCCCTCTCCCCCAGTGCCCTGGGACGATGCCTAGTTCCCACAGGAGAGGGAGGGCTGGAGGCCCAGAGGCTGGGGGGACACAGGAGGCCGACCCAGTCCAGGTGAACACGTTAGGATAGAGCGAGAACAAAGGAGCTGTTAGATGCAGAGGGCTGGAAGGGTCATGTGACCTCTCCAGGCTCTCAGGCTGCCTGGGGGAATGAGGGCAGCAGCTTGGATCTCCCCGCCCCCCAACCCCCCACAATCACAGGCCCGGAGATCTCAAGGACTGAACGCCAACCAGAGTATGGCGTTCTCGGGAGGGTCGGGTAGCTGTATCCCTGCCTGTCCACCCACAAGGGGACACCCTCCTATAGCCAGCTGAGGTGCTCCTCCTTGTAGTGCTGGGGGTCGATGAAGGGCCGGTCAACAGAGCGAATCATCAGCTCCCCGCAGTACACGCACTCAGCAGCCACCAGTTCGTCCAGGTCGGCCTTGAGCTGTTCCCGGCTGGGCCCCCCGCCGGGGCCTCAGCTTCGGCCTCTTTGGCCTTCCCAGAGCCTTTGGTGGGGGGAGGCGCAGCCCCAAGCTTGCGCTGCAGCTCCTCCAGCTTGGCCTGCTTGCAGGCAGAGAGGCCGGGCCTCACGGCCTGCAGGAGACAGTCGGCGTGGAACATGTGGCCGCAGAGGAACAGGTAGAAGGGCCGGTTGAGCAGCGGGAAGTCACAGGTGGAGCATTTGTCCTGGGGCTCCACGGTGCCATAGCGTCCCCGCAGCTCCTGCAGGTCCCGCCGGATCCGCTGGGCGCTGGCCGTGGCTTCCTCCATCTCGCGCTGCAGCTCCTGGATGTGGTGGTTGTAAGCCTTCAGGGAACTGCAGATGGCCTCCTTGAAGTGGTCGATGGTGACAAAGTCGGGGAAGAAAGGCAGCACATCCTCAATCTTGAGCAGGGGGCAGCTGGCCAGGCAGGCCATAGCGGTCTGCACGTCCTCCTCCTCCTGGACCACGTGCCGGGCGATCTTGAGCCACAGTTTCTTGCGAAGCTCCTCGTCCTCCTCCGGCAGGTCCGCGCACTGCTTGGCCAGGTCCACGTCCACCTGTGGAGAGACCGTGGGGGTCAGGGTCCGGCCACTCCCCACCCAGGATCAGACTACTGGAAAGACAGGTGGTCCCAGAAAACCGGGCCTGAGGAGAGGGCACAAGCAGGATTCTCCACACTCCAGGTGGCCAGAGGCACAACAGAGATCTGTATGGTCTGTCCTATCCCAGCTATGGCAAGGCTATGTTTGGGGGCAGGCCTCCCCTGTTATGAATTTAATGATCAGCTGGAAATGCCCAAAGCATGGTGCCGCACACCCACACCCCAGCACCCAGGAGGTGGAACAGAGATGGTGTTGCACACCCACACCCCAGCACCCAGGAGGTGGAACAGAGATGGTGTTGCACACCCACACTCCAGCACCCAGGAGGTGGAACAGAGATGGTGTTGCACACCCACACTCCAGCACCCAGGAGGTGGAACAGAGATGGTGTTGCACACCCACACTCCAGCACCCAGGAGGTAGAACAGAGCATGGTGTTGCACACCCACACCCCAGCACCCAGAAGGTAGAGACAGAGATGGCATTGCACACCCACACCCCAGCACCCAGGAGGTGGAGACAGAGATGGTGTTGCACACTCACACCCCAGCACCCAGGAGGTGGAGACAGAGATGGTGTTGCACACCCACACCCCAGCACCCAGGAGGTGGAGACAGGGATAGTGTTGCACACCCACACCCCAGCACCCAGGAGGTGGAGACAGAGATCGTGTTGCACACCCACACCCCATAACTCAGGAGGTGGAGACAGGGATGGTGTTGCACACCCACACCCCAGCACCCAGGAGGTGGAGACAGAGATCGTGTTGCACACCCACACCCCATAACTCAGGAGGTGGAGACAGGGATGGTATTGTACACCCACACCCCAACACCCAGGAGGTGGAGACAGGGATGGTGTTGCACACCCACAGCCCAGCACCCAGGAGGTGGAGACAGGATGCTGCAGAGTCTGAAGCCAGCCTGGGCTCTGGGAGACCCTGTCTCCAAAAGCAAAGCAAGTCACATGGGGAACTATTTGAGCTCCTGCTGCAGTGTTCTAAATCCTGGGGTGAGGCTCAGCTTGAGGCCAGCCTGGGCTGCGCAGTGATCAGTTTGGGGTACATGATGACACCAATAGAGTGAGACTGTTTCAAAAACCCAAATAACAAGCTGGGTGTGGTCTTGCACAGGCCTGCAACCCCAGAGTTGTGGGAGTGGAGACAGGAAGGTCGATGGAGTTTGAGGGCTATCAGTGTAGCCAAAAACCTCCAGGTTCAGAGAGAGACCCTGCCTCAAAGGAATAAAGCAGAGAATGATGGGTGAGACCAGCAGATGACCTCCTCCGGCTTCTACACCTGCACACACACACCAACAAATAAGCAAACATTGCTTCCTTGCAATCTTTCAGGATTTGAGAGATGTAACTTAGCATCTTCTCCTTCTGCTAATCTGCGCACCAGTCACCACGTGCTTATGAGTGCTTAGTTTATTTATTTATCAGTGCCTGTGGCGTTCAGAAGAGGCCATCAGATCCCTTGAATTGGAGTTACAGATGGTTGTGAGCCACCATGTGGGTTCTGGGAACTGAACCCGGGTCCTCTGCAAGAGCAGCAAGTGCTCTTAACCTCTGAGCCGTCTCTCCAGCCCATGTTGATTGATTTTTTTTTTCTTTTTGAGACAGGAGTTGCTCACTATGTAGCCCAGGCTGGCCCAGAACTCACTGTATAGCCACTACAATCAGCTCCTGAATGCTTTATTTATACAGTACTAATTCATATTATTAGGTTAAAAAAAAATACTCTTAGCCCGGGTAGTGGTGGTGGTGGCACACACCTTTAATCCCAGCATTCAAGAGGCAGATGCAGGTGGATGGGAGTTCAAGGCCAACCTAGTCTACAGAGCAAGATACAGAAGAGCCAGGGGTACACAGGTTTGTCTCAAGAAACAAAACAAAACTACTCTTTTTTTCCCCCCTTTTTTTGTTTTTCGAGACAGGGTTTCTGTGTAGTTTTGCCCCTTTCCTGGATCTCACTCTGTAGACCAGGCTGGCCTCGAACTCACAGAGATCCGCCTGGCTCTGCCTCCTGAGTGCTGGGATTCAAGGCGTGCGCCACCACTGCCCGGCCAAAACTACTCTTGACATTTCATTACCTTCACAAACTCTTGGATTGCGATTATGGAAGGAGGGTAGGTGTGTGTATCGGAGTGCACGTGTGCAGGTCAGAGGACACTTCTGCCGTCAGTCCTCTCCTCCCAGTCCCCCTCACCGGGGGCTCTGTGGGTGGAACTCGAGACTGTAACTCCAGTTCCAGGGGATATGGAACCCTCACTCAGACATACATGCAGGCAAAACACCAATGCATGCTGCATGGTAGCGGTACACGCCTTTAATCCCAGCACTTGGGAGGCAGAACAGGTGATCTCTGTGAGTTCGAGGCCAGCCTGGTCTACAGAGTGAGTTCCGGGACATCCAGGGCTACACAGAGAAGCCCTACCTTGAAAAACAAAACAAAACAAAAAAGCAAAAAAACAGGTAGTCACTGTGTAGCCTACACTGGCCTCCAACTCACGATCCTTCTGCCTTAACCTCCCAAGTGCTGGGATTACAGGCAACAAGCACACACCTCAAACTCAGCTTTCAGTCTGAGTTTTCAGCCTCTACACTACAGCACTTCTCTGCCCGAGAAGCCAGCGAGAGCTAGCCTTACCTCCCCGAACCTTCCTGCCTCTTTAGGTTACTTCTCTCCAGGTCAAGACTTACCTGCAGGGCCAGGTCCACAGCTTCCTCGTACAGCTCCAACACCTTATAGACATGGACACAAGCGCGGTGGTGACCGTGCTCAGCACAGAGTCGCAGCGCGTATTTGAGATCGTAATGCACACGGTGCGGCTGGCTCCAGCTTGCTCCAGGTAGGCCAGCAGCGAGGCTGGCTGGCCGCGGGCATACAGTGACAGCAGGTAGTTGTGGATGGCCTGCTCGGTCTCGCCAAGCACATTCACGCAGAATTCCATATAGCGGATGGCCTGGCTCACCTGCTGGGCCTCGCCACCCTGGCTGTAGTTCACCAGGGCAGGGATGAGCTGCCGAGCATCCAGCCGGCTGCCCATCTCAATCCAGGCATCTACGAGCTGGCGGGGGATATGTCGGATGAGGATGGGTGAGAACCTGTAGAAGAGCTGGGGGTCGCGGTGGCGGGCGAGGACGGCCAGGGCCTCCTCGTGGGCCTCGTGCTGGCAGTGGTACGCCACCACCCGTTCGTAGTCCTGCATGATGACCGCGAAGTACACCATGTGCTCCGTGTCCCCGTGGCTGGCGAGCAGCTCGTGGATGGAGGCCCGGCTGGCAAAGAGCCACTCCTTGTGCGAGGGCTACTGAGAAAGTACGGAAGCACTCCCGTGCGTCCCGGTAGAGATTCAGAGCGTCTGGGTCACCCTGCAGGGCACCAAGCCGGCTCAGGTAGAGCTCCGTCAGCCAAGTGGTCAGCAGCGTGGCCTGGGTCCGCTCGGTCGGCTTCAAGCCGGCCAGTTTCCGCTGCAGAAACTCGGCCAGCGCCTCCTCTTGCCGGGCCTCCAAAAACTGAGGGCGATCTCCTCGAAGTAGCTCTGGGTCAGCGCGTAGCAGCGGGCGCTCTCCAGGTAGCGATGCTGGCGAAAGCAGAAGTCGGCCTCGCGGGCCAGGACTGTGTCCAGGCAGTCTGGCCTCTCCCGGCAATACTCCTTGGCCAGGTCGAAGCGGTTCATGTCCAGGTACGTGCGCCAGACATCCCGCGCCTCCCGCTGCACGTGGTACCGGAAGACGGCGCGCTCGGTGTAGGCCCACAGGTGACCCGTGGACGAGTCCTTCACCATGTGCCTCAGTGGCCCAAACTTCTCCAGGAAGTGATCCCGCAGCACCACCTGCCCCGTCAGGGTACACACCGCCTCCACCCGGTCGGCCAGCAGCAGCAGGAAGTGAAACTGGGTCAGGACGATGGCCAGCGGCGGGCTGGCTCCGGGACCGACGCCCGCGGGATACTCCCACACTCGCTCCTCGCTCAGCAGGGAGTCGGGGCGGCCGCAGTCCAGCGAGCCGTACAGCACACCATCTCCCATCATCCAGGCGAAGGCGCGAGGCGCAGAGCGTAACTTGGGGGTGTAGAAAGCCAACTCGCTATACCCCAGGTTGCTGGGAAACTCGCGGAACGGGGGCGGGTGGTCGGTGTAGGCAGCAAAGAGCCCCGAGAAGCCCTGGGCTTCGGCGTCCTCCACGGCTCGGCCTATGAACTGGAAGAGGCGCTGTCGGGTGGTAGCGATGACAAAGCCTCGCCCGTCCGGGCCGCGCTCCGCCTCGAGGAGCACACAGGGGCCGGGCCTCCTTCTTCATTTAACACGTAGAGGGGCCGGAAGTAGAGATCCGGGGCAGGGCCAAAAAGGCCACCTTCGCTGGCTGAGAGCTCGGCCTCAAAGATCTGTCCTTGAGCTGTGCCCACCAGGATGGGGCCGGTGCTGCTCTCGTTGCCCAGCGCTTTGTTCCAGCCGACGCTCTCCACCAGCTGCCCCTTCCAGCGTGCCAGGGGCCGGACCTTCTGCCCGTTGCGGTTCATATAGAGGACCTCGGTGCTACTCAGAGCAACCAGCAGGTGAGAGCCTGGAGTGGGAGGAACATGGCACCTGAGCGGATACGGTGTCTTCCTCCCTGTTCAGACCCCACCCATCCAGGCCTGAACTCTCTCTCACACAGGAGCCCTCCTGGATCTCCAATCACTTACCAGTGTGGTCCAGGAACATCTTGTGAACCTTGGCGTCATCCTTGCGCCCCAGTTCCACGCGGTTGGGTTCACTTGCCTTGCCCAAATCGATGCTGTAAAGGCGAGAGTCACAGTGTTACTCTCAAGGGAAGTCCCCTTCTTAAAATATTTACATTATTTATTTAATGTGTACGTGTTGTGCATGAACATATGTAAGTGTATGCAGGAACCCATGGAAGTGAGAAGGTGGTATTGGATTCCCTGGAATTACTGGAGTTACAGACAGTTGTGAGTTGCCATGGGGGTGCTGGGAATCTAACCCAGGTCCTCTGCATGAGCAGTAAGTACTCTTAACCACTGAGCCGACCTCCAGCACCTGGGAAGTTCCTTTTTAGATCACAGACTTGAATGTCTAAGGCTACATAAACACAAAAGATTCTTTTGTTTGTTTTTTGAGACAGGGTTTCTCTGTGTAACCTTGGCTGTCCTGGAACTTGCTCTATAGGCCAGGCTGGCCTTGAATTCACAGAGATCCACCTGGCTCTGCCTCCTGAGTGCTGGGATTAAAGGTGTGCGCCACCATGCCCAGCTTTGCTTTTAATTTTTTATTGCACTCATTAATTTAGTGTCGGGGAGGTGCACATGCATACTCCTGCACACCTGTGGAAGTCAGAGGACAACCTGTGGGAGTCAGTTCTTGTCTCCACCGTGTGCACAGGTCCGTGTATACAGGTCTCCACCGTGTGTGTGCACAGTCCGTGTACATAGGTCTCCACCATGTGCACAATCCGTGTACACAGGTCTCCACCATGTGTGTGCACAGTCCGTGTACACAGGTCTCCACCGTGTGCACAGGTCCGTGTATACAGGTCTCCACCGTGTGTGTGCACAGTCCGTGTACATAGGTCTCCACCATGTGCACAATCCATGTACACAGGTCTCCACCATGTGTGTGCACAGTCCGTGTACACAGGTCTCCACCGTGTGCACAGGTCCGTGTATACAGGTCTCCACCGTGTGCACAGTCCATGTATACAGGTCTCCACCGTGTGCACAGGTCCGTGTACACAGGTCTCCACCGTGTGCACAGGTCCGTGTACACAGGTCTCCACCGTGTGCACAGGTCCGTGTACACAGGTCTCCACCATGTACACAGGTCCATGTACACAGGTCTCCACCGTGTGCACAGGTCCATGTACACAGGTCTCCACCATGTACACAGGTCCGTGTACACAGGTCTCCACCGTGTGCACAGGTCCGTGTACACAGGTCTCCACCGTGTGCACAGGTCCGTGTACACAGGTCTCCACCGTGTGCACAGGTCCATGTACACAGGTACAGGCTGTGAGGTTGGCAGCAAGCGCCTTTACTGGCTCAGCTATGTCTCAGGTCCTCCTTGTTCTTAATAATTGCACGGCATTCCACTTTACAGCTGAATTACAATTTAGTCACTATTTCCTTGTCAGTGGGCATTTAGCTCAGGTCATTTTTCTTACCACAAATGATGCAATGATCGATATTCATGAGTCAGTACCCCTTCAAATGGATACTTTTTATTTATATTCACTTAAATTATGACTGGATCTAATTCATAGATTTTTTTTTTTTTGGATACAGGGTTTCTCTATAGCTTTGGAGCCTGTCCTGGAACTCATCCTGTAGACCAAGCTGACCTTGAACTCACAGAAACCCACCTATCTCCCAAGTGCTGGGATTAAATGCATGCACCACCTGGCTATAGATTTATTTTTAAAGTTTTTTTTCTTCTCTTGGTGTGTTTATTTTTTTTTGTTTGTTTGTTTGTTTTGAGTCTTGCTATGTAACCCAGGCTAGCCTAGTTGAGACCCTCTGGCCTTACTAAATGCTGGGATTATAAGCATGTGCCATCATGCCCTATTAGGTAATTTTTTTGTTTGTTTTTGAGACAGGGTTTCTCTGTGTACCTGGGATGCCCTGGAACTCAGTCTGTAGACCAGGCTGGCCTCAAACTCAAAGATCTGCCTGCCTCTGCCTCCTGAGCACTGGGATTAAAGGCGTGCACCACCACTGTCCGGCTAGTTTCCTTATAAAAACAATTGAATTGTGTGTGCATGAGTGTATGTGCGCACATACACACATGACGTGGTGTATGAGTTGAGGGTAGAGGGCAACTTGCAGGAACAAGTTCTCTCCTTCTCCCACATGGGTCTGAGGGTCTGAGGGTCTGAGGCCATCAGGCTTGGCAGCAGACCCCTCTATCCCGTTAAGTCAGTTACCAGTCCAGATGTTTCTACTTTTAAAACACTGCCTTTGTACGTGGCAGCTGTCTGACCTGGGACCTCAAGTGTGTCACGCATGGCAGTCCAGGCCCCTGTAGCTTTACCAGCCCTGTTTATTACTAGATTTGAACGTCACCAATCTGATGGGTTTTAATAACACTTCTTGGTGCTGGACATGGTGGTACACACCTGTAATTCTGTTCCTAAGAGACGGAGACAGGATGATTAGAGAGTCACAGCCTTGAACTATGTGAGACCCTGTCTCCAAAACAAAAGGCCACAGTGATCTGTGATGGAGATGTGGCTACATGGGAGTGCCTTCCTGGTGTGAACAAAGATCTTGGTTCAAATAAGTACCTAAAGCATCCTATTACTATTTTAACTTCTTTTTATTTTTTATTTTAATTTTTTGTATTTTTTGAGAGAGTTTCTCTATTGTAGCTCTGGCTGTCCTAGAACTCACTCTGTACACCAGGTGCTGGGGATGTCTTTTTGTATGCTGTAAATGTGTTGCTCTGATTTGGTTGATAAATAAAACACTGGGATTGGCCAATAGCTAGGCAGGAAGTATAGTATAGGCAGGATAAGCAGAGAAGAGAATTCCGGGAACAGGAAGGCTGAGAGAGAGTTGCCAGTCAGACACAGAGGAATCAACATGTGAAGGCAGAACTGAGAAAAGGTACCAAGTCACGTGGCTAAACATAGATAAGAATTATGGGTTAATTTAAGTGTAAGATCTAGCTAGCAAGAAGGCTGAGCCATTAGGCCAAACAGTTTTAATTAATACAAGCGTCTGTGTGTTTATTTGGGTCTAAGCGGCTATGGTCTGGGCGGGACTGGAGAAAACTCCAGCTATAACCAGGTTGGCCTTGAACTCTGGGATCTGCCTGCTTCTGCCTTCCAAGTGTGGGGATTAAAGGCATGTGCCACTGTCCCTGGCCTATTTTAACTCCTTTTGCTCAGAGGTTAAAATTATTTTCAAGGACCAGTGAGATGGTCCAGTGGTAAGGGCACTTGCTGTCAGTTCTGATTATACGAATTGGAACCCTAGAGCCATATGGCAAAAGGTTGTCCTTTGCCCTCCACACGTTCACTACGGCATATGCACACCCTACCCCCACCACACAATCAATCAATTAATCAATCCATGAATAAATAAATAAATAAATACATTTAAATATATTTTTTAAATTTCTGGGGCTGGTGAGATAATTCAGCAGATAAAGGTACTTGCCACCCTGCCTGGTGCCTGAGTTTGATCCCTGGGTCCCATATGTTAGGAGGAGGAAAAATATCAATTAGTGAATATAACTTAAAATTTTAAAAATGTATAAGTTATATATGTTAGAGGGGTTAGAGAGATGGCTCACTGGTTAAGAGCACTTATTCTTTTTTTTTTTTTTTTAAGATTTATTTATTTATTATGTATACAGTATTCTGCCTGCATGAGTCCCTGAAGGCCAAAAAAGAGCACCACCAGATCTCATTACAGGTGGTTGTGAGCCACCATGTGGTTGCTGGGATTTGAACTCAGGACCTCTGGAAGAGCAGTTGGTGCTCTTAACTACTGAGCCATCTCTCCAGCCCCAAGAGCACTTATTCTTGCAGAGGACCCAGGACCCACAAGGCAGCTCACAACTGTCCTTAATTCCAGTGCTGGGATAAAAGGAATGTGCAACCACACCTAGAATAGTGTACAATAAATAAATGTATAGTGTATAATAAAATCCATTTTATTTAATCATGTGTGTGTGCACAGGTGCTCACAGAGATCAAAGAGGCACTGAATCACCTAGACCTAGAGTTACAGGCAGTTGTGATATTCTCAATGTGGGTGCTACGAACCAAAGTCCAGTCCACTTTATTTTTGAGAGAGGGTCTTCCACTGAATCTGGAGCTCACCCGTTTGGCCATACTGGCCGGCCTGCAAGCTCCCAGGACTCACCTCTCTGATCTACTCCAGCACTGGGTTACATATTTCCACACGCTGCCAACTGCAGCTCTTTACATGGGTTCTCCTGCTTGGAAAGCAGGCACTGTGCTGGCCGCCCTCATCCCTGAAGTTCTTTCTGGGGCACTGCTTGTGGGTATTGTTTACCCTCCCCTTCATTCTAAACTGTCGTCCTATCAGTGCATAAGGGGTTTGTGTGTTTGTTTATTCTTTGGCTTTCTGAAATAGGGTTTCACTATGAGCCTGGAACAAGCTCCCAATCCTCTGTCATCAGCCTCCCTAGTGCTGAGACCACAGGCGTGTGTCACACACACTGAAGTCTGTTGGTTTGAAACAGGGTCTCCCATAGTCCAGGCTGGCCTCAGATTCACTATGTAGCTATGGATGTCCTTGAACTTCAGATCCTCCTGCCTCTACCTCCCAAGTATTGTGATTGCAGGTGTGCACCACCACACCTGGTCTCAGCCATGCTGAGTATCTAATCAAGGACACTGAAAACTCCACAAGTACTCTCCTAAGCGAACTCCAGCCCTGACCAACTTATTTTACAGTGCTGGGAATCAAACCCAGGGCCTCAGGGATGCCAGGTACTGAGCCACACTCCCAGCACTAGTTGTTATAACAACTGTTCATTCTGGGATTCGTCTTTGTGGGTTACAGGTCTGACTGTTTTTTTCCAGGAGGCTTATCCCACATGATAAATGATTCTGTTGACACTTGTCAGCTAGTGGGTATAGTCCAGGATTCCCCAGACAGTTACAATGATCCGTATGGCTAACTCTGGAGGCTGAGACCACCTTTAACTGTTAAAAGACCAGAAAAATTAGCTGACTTATTCAAGACCATTAGCTGATAATCTGAACGTTTAGCTGGAATCTGAATGTAGGTCTCTCTGTCTTCATCCACTACGTTGGTTCTCTTTGGGGAGGAATAGGGTATCTCCTGAACATCTATTGTTTCACTTGCCAAGTGTGGAGAATGAACCCCGTCAGCTAAAAGTCCCCAGGTATATTACCGGAGCAGTGTATCCTTGCCCAGGCTCATGCAGAGCTGATTACAGGAAACGAGAAGACTGGTGATACGCTCTGATGGAGTGAAGTCAATCCGCTGCTTTGTGAAGATGGGCACTTCCTTCTCCAGCTGGGCATTTACATACCCTATAGGTTTGGAGTGAAGCAAACAATTGTGGTAACCAGAGGAAGGGGGTGGGGCAGCCCAGAAAACTCTAAGAAACAACAGTGTTACCTGACACTCTTCTGCTTCCCAACTATATTCCTGCCCACTGGATCTCGGTTAATGAAGAGCTCAACATTAGTGTTCTGGTTGTCTTTATACTAAGGATCCTGGCTTTTCTCACAGTTGTGTTGGTAGTGAAGGATTGGTTCTCTGAACCTGAGATGAGGCTGTATCATGATGTGCTTGTTCCCAGCGGTAATTGGGGGGTGGTTTGGTATGGGGGAGATGGTTTGGGCATTCTCTCTGGTTAGCGTTTTGCCCACCAATCCCAAGAAAACTAAAGTTGTCCCTTCCTGTCCACACAGGGACATGGCTCAGTGAGTCTCCATAATATGTAGAGTTCTGGAGACTCGATCCCATCAGTACTGTTCCCAGATTGCAGCTGTTGTCTCGATCGTCGCTGCAGTATTATCACAATATTGTGTCAACGCTGCTTAGAAATGACACCCACACTCATAACTGCAGCCAGCTTTACCCAAGGCCAATCACCTCCATCTTTCCTGTTCAGTGACAAAATTCCCTTGACGATCGAACCTCCTCCTTCTATAAATTCCACCAAGTTCTGTGTTCATTTCACCCTCTCTGTTTCCACGAGAAAAGTCTGGTGGGGGAAAACAACCCACAGAACCAGACACCAGGGAAAGCCTGGAACCTATTTTCAGTTCTCCCAAAAGCCAAACTGCAGCCTGGAAGGCAAGTACTTCCTTAACTGCGCCCCAGTTCCCTCTTTTGAAAGACCTTAGGGGTAGGGCCTAGATCACGCGGCTGCTCCTGGGGCTCTTTCAAACTTCGACGACTGACAAGCTGGAGATTATGAGAGGCCTGGGGCTTAGATCCTGAACGCACGCCCCAAACTCTCGAGCCAGACTCCCCGACAAAGGCTAGCGGAATTGAAAGAGGCAGTGGCGGCCTCTTACTTACCGGAATGGGGGATGCCCACGCTAGGGCAACCAGTCTGCAAGACGGCCGAGCGGGACAATGAGTCCTCATACTCATCCAGGATGGACGCCATGGTGTTCGAGCTCTGGGCCTTAGGTCTAGGGTCTGGGGGTCACAACTGGTACCCCTGTCGCCCTGGGTGTGCAAGCTGTGACACCCCAGCGTCTGACAGATCCCGAGACTCTTTTTAAAAATTCTAAGACCCTTTTCGCTTTCGCAGTATAGGACGCGAAGATCGAGGAGCCCCCACTAGAAGCTGGTGCAGTTTTGCACCCCAGCTCTAGTCCCAAGAGATTATACGCTCCCCTTAGCAGATCCCAGGTGATCACAACCTCGCCCAGACAGCTCAGCTGACTCCCGCCCCCGTGACGCGTGCTTATGACGTGCTTCCGGATTCTCAGAAGCAAGTATTAACCGGAGCAGAGTGCATTGGAGCCTCCACCGCGAGGCGTGTCCGAGACTCGGGGCGGCGGGGGCGGAGCCAGCGCTGGGCCCCGAGCAACTCGAGCCCTCGCGGCCGACCCTGCTGCAGTTCCGCATCCTGACGCTAGAGGGCAGCCCGAGCCTTCCCTGCGGCGTCCAGCAACAGGCTTTGGCTCCCGAAACTTGGCTTCCTCAGATTGTGGCTCTAAGGTCGGCTGCGCTGCGTCTGTCTGCCGGACTGACTGACGACCTGCTCTTTCTCAGTCAGTTGCTGTCTCCGTCCACCTTCTCAAGCACAGGCAGAACAGTCTTCGCTTCCCTTCCTCCACTCCCAGGGGCCCACCAGTTTCCAGAAAGTAGCTGGATGGGTCAGAAGTGTGGCTTAGTGGCAAAGTCGTTGCCCAGGGTGCATAAGACCTGGATTTTTCGTATCATCGCAAAAAGAAAACCACACAAAATTTCATCTCCAGCACTAGGAAGGCTGGGGCAGAAGGAATACTAAGGAGGATAACCTGGCCTACAAGGATAACCTGGCCTACAAGGTGAGACCCTAAGGAAACAAAGCAGGAAGAAAGAAATCGATAAAGCCATGGAGCTAATGGGCAAGCCCTGTGCCAGGTGACGTTGTAACCTGTCTCACAGATGCTCCTTGGTGTACGGGGAGGAGCAAGAGTCACCAGGAGAAACGAAGCACAGCTGTGGGGTGCCAGGCTGCTTCCAGGCACTCGATCCATCGAATGATGTTGACCACACTTGTCTAGCATGTTGGAAAGCCTTGGGTTCAAGCCCTAGCATCAGGAAAAAAAGGTGGGCTGGAGACAGAGCTCAGAGGTTAAGAGCACTGGCTGCTCTTCCAGAGGTCCCGAGTTCAATTCCAGCAACCACATGGTGGCTCACAACCATCTGTAATAATAAGATCTGCCCTCTTCTGATCTGCAGGCATATATGCAGGCAGAACACTATGTGCATACTAAATAAATAATTTTTAAAAAGGGGGGGGTTGGGGATTTAGCTCCGTCCTCAGCTCCAAAACAAATAAAATAAAAAAAAAAGAAAGAAAAGAAAAAGGCATTTTATATATAGTCATCAGGAAAATCAAGAGCAAAATCTATAAGCCATGGGCTGCTTGGGGGTGAAGGGACGAGCACCCAGGGGAAGGGCGGTGGAGAAAGTGGAGCTGGCCTGGGGCAGACTGTGGGAGCTGTGGTACGGACCACTGGAGATTGTAGTTGGGGGTAAGAGCTCCTGGTGTTGATACTAAAAAGACGGGGCGTGAGACCTGAGGCAGAGTAGAGGCGGTAAGTATGCAACCGTGAGAAAGAGTGGACTGGGAAGACGGGAGAGCATCGCAGGAAGGCGCCGCGGATTTAGCGACGTTTCGATGTAGCAGATGAAGGAAAGGTGTAGGGGCAGGCGGAGACCTGGCAGGTAGTGGCACTTGTGCAAGGCGCAGAGGAGGAGCTGAGTGAGGGGGTAGAGGTCACGTGACTGGGTGTCAGGGTTGCTCAGGATACTTGAAGGGAACTTACCCGGGGAAGCCCCAACACCACCAGTAACCTGCTCCAGGGCAGTCACGAATAATTCACTAGTGAATGTTTACTAACAATTGCATAATCGAACTCTCTTATGTCTCAGTTCCTGCATTTGTAAAATGAGAAAAAAATCTCTTAATAGCAAGCGTGGCGAGTGCAGTCTGATAGTATATAAATCGCTCTGTGCTGAGTTTGTGTTTAGACAACATTACTAGTATCTGATCGGATTGTTGACTAAATTCAGATCCAGATCAAAAGGATCAAACTCAGGGCCTCACAAATACTGTGTGAGCCCTGCGTGGTGAGCCACATCCTCTGCCTTAGATTTTCTGTTTGAAGCAGTTTTAGATGTAAATGAAATTGGAGGCTGGGAGTGTAGCTTCCTTGGTAGAGGGCTTGTGTCTAGCTTCATAGAATTAGACCCTTGCTGGGATTAAAGGTGTGCGATCCCAGCACTCCAGAGGCAGAGCCAGGCAGATCTTTGTGAGTTTGAGGCCAGCCTGGTCTACAGAGCGAGATCCAGGACAGACACCAAAACTACACAGAGAAACCCTGTCTCGAAAACAAAAACAAAAACAAAACAAACAAACAAAAAAACAGGGAGGGTTGGCAAGTACTTGTTGAGGAAGGATAAGAAGCTGAGTTCAGATTCCCTGAGGCAGCCATGTTAGAGAAGGCATCTGGCTGGGTATGCTGATGCACCTGATGCACCTTGAACCCCAGCACTCATGAGGCGGGAGGCAGGGTGGTGAAAAGGACAAAGCGCTGTGAAATCTGAAATCCCAGCTCTGTGAGACAAGTGGTTCCCCAGAGCTTGCTGGCCAGCCGGTCTAGCGATGAGTCGACTCCGGGTTCAGTGAGAATTCTCAGTTTAAAACGAGAGAGGGGATGGGGGTGGGAGACTTGGCTCAGTGGATGAGAACACTGTTCTTCCAGAGGACCCAGGTTCACTTCCCAGCACCCACATGGCAGCTCAGGGGACTGGACACCCTCACACAGCCCAACACACCAATGCACATAAAAATAAATAAATTTTTTAATTAAAAAAAATAAGGCAGAGGCAGGCAGATCTCTGTGAGTTCAAGGCCAGTCTGGTCTATATAATAAGTTCCAGGCCACTCAGGGCTACATGTGAGACCCTGTTTCAAAAAATAAGCAAAGAGAACGTTCCCTGAAAGTGTGGTCTTCCCTGTGTGACGTCCTGGTTCAATCCCTTGCACTGAAAACAAAATCTGACAGTAGCAAAACTTTGACCAGATGTCAGACTGCTAATTAGCAAGGAGGGAGAAAAGATAGCAAAACAACGAATTGATTACCTTTGTGGAGCCTGAAATTCTTTTTTACTTAAAAATATAGTTTGTATATTTTGTCTTGGGCTGACTTAGGACTCACCATGTAGCCCAGGGTGGCCTGGAACTTACCAGGCAGAACTTACTATGTAGCCCAGGGTGGCCTAGAACTTACCAGGTATCCAGTGAGGATGACCTTGAATTCCTGAGAATGCTTCTACCCGAGAGCTGTGATATAAGCTTGTGTTATCATATCCAGTTTATTTGTTTCTTGCTGTTGTTGTTTGAGACAAGGTCTTACTCTGTAGCCCAAGCAAGCCTCAAACTCATGGCAATTCTCCTTCTGACCTCCTGAATGCTAGGGCTACAGGCCTGAGCCAGAAGGCCAAACCTCAGGTCTTATTATTATTTTCTTAATTTACTTTTCTTTCTCCCTCTTCTTCATCACTAGTTTTTTGTTTGTTTGTTTGTTTTTGTTTGTTTTGTTTTGTTTTTTTCAAGATAGGGTTTCTCTGTGTAGCTTTGGTGCCTTTCCTGGATCTCGCTCTGTAGCCCAGGCTGGCCTCGATCTCACAGAGATCCACCTGTCTCTGCTTCCCAAGTGCTGGGATTAAAGGTGTGCACCACCACTGCCTGGCCTAGGGACATTTTCTACCAGTCAGGTAGTCCTGGGTTGTAGAAGCAAGTTGAAGCTGGGCAGTGATAATGTATGCCTTTAATCCCCAGGAGGCAGAGGCAGGCAGAGCTCTATGAGTTCAAGGCCAGCCTGGTCTACAGAGCTAGTTCCAGCCAGGGCAATACAGAGAAACCCTGTCTTGAAAAAAAAAAAAAGAAAGAAAGAAAAAGCAAGCTGAGCCAGTATGGTGGCTCATGCTTTTAATCCCAACAGTTGGAAAGAAAAGTCAGGCAGATCTCTGTGACTTCTAGGCTAGCTTGGTCTACATAGCAAGTTCCAGACCAGCCAGAGCTACAAAGTGAGATCCTATCTGAGGAAAAAAGCAAGCTGGACAAGCCTTGGGGATAAGCCAATCAGCAGTGTTCTTCCATGGTCTCTGCTTCAAGTCTTTCCTCCAGGTTCCTGCCTTGCGTTTTTACCCTGGATTCCCATGGTGATGAACTGTGACATGGAAGTGTAAGCCAAATGAATCCTTTCCTCTTCAAGCTGCCTTTGATCTTGGTGTTTATCCTAGCAATAGAAAGCAAACCTTTTATAAAGTTGCTGGAGATACGGCTCAGTTGGTAAAATACACAGAAGTTGGACCCTGCAGCGTGCATCTGTAACACCAATGCTGCTGGTGGGAAAAAGGCAGATCCCCGTAGCTCACTGCCGAGGCATCCTAGACCAGTCAGTGAGCTCCAGGTTTAGTGAGAGTAATAGAAGAAGACACCCCAGAGTGACCTCTGGCCCCCCCCACAGGGGCACACACACCTGCATGCATGTCTGCACACAGCCACGTGAATACGTGTACAACACACACACATTGCTCAGCTTCTTCCTCGCCATCACCATCAAATGAGAGCACATGTTTTAGTGTAAAGCCCAGAGATTTGAATGGACTCCAGTGGTAACAGGCCAGGGTCAAGAGGAGGCGCTAGCCGAGAGGAGCCAGTCTTTAAGGGAGAAGCAATTACAGATTTGGCTGGGCTGTGGCTCATCTGTTTGGCCAAATGCCTGTGGCATCAAAGTTGTGACTGCCTGCTGGTCTTATCACCATTTGGCAGGCCATCACCATTCCTTTATTACGTCATAGACAGTAAACTTCTACCACGTGGGATGCAGCCGGGCTGTGAAGGAAGCACTCCAGAACTTCCCTGCTCTCTAGTTGCTTGCAGGTTAACAGAGGCCTGAGGTGGGCTCCCAGGAAACATGGAGCGACCTCTAAACTAGTGAATAGGCATTTAGAGAACTGTTTATAATCCTGCCATTCAGCAATAAATAAAACCACTGTTGTTGACATGGTGCATTTCCTCTGTTTTCTGATGCAGAATAATTTCAGATCTTTTTCTTTTCTTTTTTTTTTTTATCTGCAAAAGCAAAACATCCAGGAGCTGAAGAGATGACTCAGTGGTTAAGAGTGTATTCTGCTCTTGCAGAAGATCCAAGTTTCATTCCCAACACCCATGTAGAGTGGCTCACAACTGCCTGTAACTCCTCCAGCTTCAGGGGGAGCCACACAAACACACAATAAGAATAAATCTAAGTAAATAAGGAAAAAACAACAAAGAGAACATTTTTTTTAAAAGTGAGGGGCTGGAGAGACGGCTCAGTGGTTGAGAGCACTTGTTGCTCTTGCAGAGGACCAGGGGTTTAAGTCCCAGCACCCACATGGTGGCTCACAACCATCTGTACCTCCAGTTCTAGGGGGCCAGTGCTCTCTTCTGCCTCTGTAGAAGCAGGAGCACAGGTGGTACACATACGTACATGCATGCAGACTAAACACTCATACCCATAAAATAAAATACGTCATTCTCTGAAAGAATGGAGAGGTGAGATGGCTCAGTGGATAGGTGCTTACCACCAAACCTGATACCCCGGGTCCAATCCCCAGGCCCCACATGGCAGAAGGAGCTAACCCACTCTTTTTAGTTGTGCCCTGACCTTCACATGGGCACCATGGCATATACACCCCTCCCCCACCCACAGACACACACTCAGACATACACCCCTCACACACAAAATGTAAACTCTTTGAGACAAGTTCTGTTCTGTAGGTCTGTCTTTCCTGAAACTGGCTCTGTAGACCAGGCTGGCCTCAAACTCACAGAGATCCTCCTGCCTCTGCCTCCTGAGTGCTGGGATTAAAGGCATGCGCCACCATCGCCCAGTGAATTTTTAAAAATGTTTTTGCGACGGCGTCTCTTATAGCCCAGGCTGGTCTCCTATTTGTTACGTACCAGAGAATGACCTTGAACTCCTGGCACCAGCTTTTTTCATTTAGATAGAGTGGCCTGGAGCTCACAGAGATCCACCTGCTTCTGTGTCTGGCGTGCTGAGATTAAAGTTGTGTGCCACTGTATCTGGCACTTTTGTTTAATTTTTTTAAATGACATGTTTATTTATTTTTGTGTGTACATGTGTAGGCACATGGGTGCCATGGTGTCTGTGTGGAGATCAGAGGACAATTTGTGGGAGTCAATTCTCACCCTCTACCATGTGTGTCCTGAGAACCGAAGGCAGGTTTTCAGGCTTGGGAGCGAATGCCCTTACCCTCTGCGCCATCTCAGTGAACCATGTCCCTCCCTCTCATGCCCCCTCCTTCTGTCTTTTAACTCTTCATTCTTCAGTTTTAACTTTATTTATTATTGTGGTGTGTGTGCATGATGTGCGTGTGGGTGCAGGTACAGGTGTACCACAACACATGTAGTGTGTGGGTGCAGGTGCAGGTACAGGTGTACCACAACACATGTGTGTGGGTGCAGGTACAGGTGTACCACAACACGTGTAGTGTGTGGGTGCAGGTACAGGTGTACCACAACACGTGTAGTGTGTGGGTGCAGGTGCAGGTACAGGTGTACCACAACACATGTGTGTGGGTGCAGGTACAGGTGTACCACAACACATGTAGTGTGTGGGTGCATGTGCAGGTGCAGGTGTACCACAACACATGTAGTGTGTGGGTGCAGGTGCAGGTACAGGTGTACCACAACACATGTGTGTGGGTGCAGGTACAGGTGTACCACAACACGTGTAGTGTGTGGGTGCAGGTACAGGTGTACCACAACACGTGTAGTGTGTGGGTGCAGGTGCAGGTACAGGTGTACCACAACACATGTGTGTGGGTGCAGGTACAGGTGTACCACAACACATGTAGTGTGTGGGTGCATGTGCAGGTGCAGGTGTACCACAACACATGTAGTGTGTGGGTGCAGGTGCAGGTACAGGTGTACCACAACACATGTGTGTGGGTGCAGGTACAGGTGTACCACAACACATGTGTGTGGGTGCAGGTACAGGTGTACCACAACACATGTAGTGTGTGGGTGCAGGTACAGGTACAGGTGTACCACAACACATGTGTGTGGGTGCAGGTACAGGTGTACCACAACACATGTAGTGTGTGGGTGCATGTGCAGGTGCAGGTGTACCACAACACATGTAGTGTGTGGGTGCAGGTGCAGGTACAGGTGTACCACAACACATGTGTGTGGGTGCAGGTACAGGTGTACCACAACACATGTGTGTGGGTGCAGGTACAGGTGTACCACAACACATGTAGTGTGTGGGTGCAGGTACAGGTGTACCACAACACGTGTAGTGTGTGGGTGCATGTGCAGGTGTACCACAACACGTGTAGTGTGTGGGTGCATGTGCAGGTGTACCACAACACGTGTAGTGTGTGGGTGCATGTGCAGGTGTACCACAACACGTGTAGTGTGTGGGTGCATGTGCAGGTGTACCACAACACGTGTAGTGTGTGGGTGCATGTGCAGGTGTACCACAACACATGTAGTGTGTGGGTGCATGTGCAGGTGTACCACACACAATACATGTAGTGTGTGGGTGCATGTGCAGGTGTACCACAACACGTGTAGTGTGTGGGTGCATGTGCAGGTGTACCACAACACGTGTAGTGTGTGGGTGCATGTGCAGGTGTACCACAACACGTGTAGTGTGTGGGTGCATGTGCAGGTGTACCACAACACATGTAGTGTGTGGGTGCATGTGCAGGTGTACCACAACACATGTAGTGTGTGGGTGCAGATGCAGGTGTACCACAATGCATGTAGTGTGTGGGTGCATGTGCAGGTACAGGTGTACCACAATACATGTAGTGTGTGGGTGCAGATGCAGGTACAGGTGTACCACAACACATGTAGTGTGTGGGTGCATGTGCAGGTACAGGTGTACCACAACACATGTAGTGTGTGGGTGCATGTGCAGGTACAGGTGTACCACAATACATGTAGTGTGTGGGTGCATGTGCAGGTACAGGTGTACCACAACACATGTAGTGTGTGGGTGCAGATGCAGGTGTACCACAACACATGTAGTGTGTGGGTGCATGTGCAGGTACAGGTGTACCACAACACATGTAGTGTGTGGGCGCATGTGCAGGTACAGGTGTACCACAACACATGTAGTGTGTGGGTGCATGTGCAGGTACAGGTGTACCACAACACATGTGTGTGGGTGCAGGTACAGGTGTACCACAATACATGTGTGTGGGTGCAGGTACAGGTGTACCACAATACATGTGTGTGGGTGCATGTGCAGATGTACCACAATACATGTGTGTGGGTGCAGGTACAGGTGTACCGCAACACATGTAGTGTAGATGTCAGAGGACAATTTTGTACAGTTTTCTCCTTCCACCTTTATGTGAGTCCCAGGGATCAATGTCCAGTTATCAGATCTCTGTGGCAAGTGCCTTTACCTGCTGAGCCACCTCACAGCCCCCCCACCCCACTCCACCTTTCTTTTTGAAGATTTTTTTTACGATTTATGTGTATGAGTATTGACCTGCACATATGTATGTACACCACGTGCTTGTCCAATGCCAGCAGAGGCCAGAAGAGGTTCCCTGGGCCTGGAGTTACAGATGGTTATGAAGAAACATGAAGGGACTCTAGCTCACTCGAGCATGTGTCTCTGGCAGGCCTTGTCCTTCTCCAGTCCCCTCTGCTTTGCTAAAACCCAGTAGACTACATCCCTAAAGCTGGCTCCCAAGGTCTAGTCCCTTATCCTCCTGAGGCTGACTGCTAAGGTCCAGCTTTCAAAGTATTGAAGTCCAGCAATCAAAAGTCACCTTTGGCTGCCCTAATTAACATGCCCAATTAAAATTGAGCACCTCACCCTAACACAGGGTTCCCCATTTTTCCTTTATAGATCACCATCCTCCTATGTGCCATGTCTGTCTCCCCTCTATCCAGAGGCAGACCCCTTTCCTTGGTTCCCGTCGCCTTCTCTCTCCTCCTCTATCTCCCGTCTTTGTCCCTGTCCCTGTCCCTCTGAGGCAAAGAAATCTCCTTTGTGCTGAGAACTTGGCCCAAGAACTTGGTCTTGGGGGTCCTGAGCTAATATTTTCCTTTCACATGTGGGTGCTGGGAACTGAACCCTAGACCTCTCCGAGAGTAGTCAGTGCTCTTAACCACTGGGCCATCTCACTCTCACTGTCCCCCCCCCCCTTTGTTTTTCCGAGACAGGGTTTCTCTGTGTAGCTTTGGTGCCTGTCCTGGATCTCACTCTGTAGACCAGGCTGGCCTCGAACTCACAGAGATCCGCCTGCCTCTGCCTCCCAAGTGCTGGGATTAAAGGCATGCACCACCACCTCCCGGCTTTTTTCCCTCTTTTTCTTTTCCTTTGTTCTTTCCTTCCTTTCTTTTTTTCATTTTTATTTGAGACAGGAATTTACAATGGCCTGTAACTCACTGTATAACCAAGGCTGGCCTTGAACTTCATATGTGACTGAAGCTGGACTTTGAACTCCTGATTCATCTCCTGCCTCCACATCCCCATTTCTGGGATGCACAACAATACCCAGTTTTTAAAATTCCTCTCAGTCCATGGGCGATGGTGGTGCACACCTTTAACCCCGATACTCGGGAGTCAGAGGCAGGGAGATCTCTGAGTTCGAAGACAGGCTGGTCTAGAGTGAGTTCCAGGACAGCCAGGACTACACAGAGAAACCCTGTCTCAAAACACACAAATAAGTAAAAATCAGTCCCTCTCAGTCAGTTCATGATCCCATCCTGGGGTTTGTGATGTCAAGTAGAGACCAGCAAACACTCTGCTGTAGGCTTTGGAGTGGGAGAGTGACTTAGGAAGCTTGGGTGCCCTAGCGATGAACAAAGCAAGACCACGAGGTAGGAGGTAGGAGGTGGGTATCGTGATAAAGAATACTGAAGGGAAGGAAGTGGGACGCTCGGAAGGAAAGGGCAGCGTGCCAGGCGGGCGGAACCCCGCGCTCAGGAGGCTGAAGCAGGGGGATGAATTTGCCGTGGACCTGGGTGACCCAGTAAGTTCCAGACCGTTCCTTCCCACTCCTTAAATTGAGGAAACGGCTTATCAACCGCTAGAAATAAGGGAAGGGGACCTCGGTGCTTTAAAGGGAGCCTGGGTGAGGCCGTTTTAGGCACGCGGGTCTTCATTGGCTCACACGGTGGGACCTCTGTGAACCAGCGGGGTTTCTTCCCCGAGTTCCCCTCGGGACCGCGACGGCTCCTTCCGGTTCACGGCCTCCTCCTTCCGCTGGGCCTCGCGCGTTGGCGGGCACCGCCTGGTTCAGACGCTTCCGGTGCCATGAGCTCGACGCCCCAGGTAGGCGAGTTCTGGGTAGGCTCGTCGGCGGAGGGAGGCGTCCCCTGGAACTGTCCCGGAGGCCCAGTGGGGCAGCAGGGCTCGCGCGGCCGCCGGAGGGTGCAGCCTCAGGTGGTTCTGTAGAAAGTTCTGGAAATGTGGATGCCTCTCTGCGCATGGCCACCATTGTGTGGGCCACGGGGCCACCGCAGAATGGCCTTGTTGCTAGGGTACTAGAACCTCCCCCCCCGCCGTCTTCGGCGGCTGCCCGGGAAAGGTGGCTTTTGGTTTTTGTTGTTGTTTTTATTTGTGTGTGTGTGTGTGTGTGTGTGTGTGTGTGTGTGTGTGTGTGTCTGTTTTGTTCTTTTTTGAGACAGCCTCTCTGTGTAGCCCCGGCTGCCCTGGATCTCGCTCTGTAGACCAGGCTGGCCTCGAACTCACAGAGATCCGCCTGCCTCTGCCTCCCGAGTGCTGGGACTAAAGGTGTGCATCGCCATGCCCGGCTCTGGCTGAGCATTTTTAAGTGACAGCTCCTAGCAAGCATTTCAGGGTTTGAGGACATTTAGGGGTTGGGGGCAGATATTATCAGCTGGGGTTGGCTGGATGCAGGTGGGCGAAGAGAAAAGAAACAGGGAGACCAAGGCTGAAAATCAGGAAGGGGGAAGACGTGATAGAAGCCCGGAGCTGGGAGCCAATGGATAATGTTGGGGACGGGGGCGGGGGGACCTTGGGAGCTAGAGGGCTAGCCAGTAATGCCATGAGGCAGTTCACCCAGGACCAATGAGTACAGCCCCCGAACGCTCTCTCGATCCGATGAACTGGGAAAATTTAGAAAGTGTGTCAGACTGTAATACTGTCATCATCACCGTTAAAATCTGGCAAATAAGTGTTAAATACATATAATTCCTTTTTTCTTTTAAATTTAATTTTAAAATTTTTATTAGATGTACTTAACTAGTTTATTTAGTGTGTGAGTACTTGTGTCCTTGGGCTGCAGGCACGTGGAGATAGAGGACAACTTGGGGTGACTCAGTTTTCTTCTCCCACCCTGTGGGTCCCAGGGATTGAACTCGGGGTCGTCAGGCTTGGTGGCTGGCATCTTACCTTGCTGAACTGGCGCAGCAGCCCATAAGATTGTTTTCTCTTCCATCTTCTCTTTATGTCAAAGCTTGCTGATCTCTGGGCTCACTCTTGACAGCAGGCTTGAGTAGGGGTCTGGAGTGTGCCGAAGAAAGATTGGATAAAATGGATTTTCTTTCTCTGAACGTTTGTATGGAACTAAAACACTTCTTGGAAACTATGGAGTTTTGTTCATCTTTTTTATTTTTTGTGATGGTAAAGAGTATGAGTTTCTTTTGGTTTGCTCTTGTTTTTTTAATTCTTGTTTTTATTATTATTATATGCGCAGATAAGTGTTTTGCTTGCGTGTACATATTTGCACCATATGTGTACCTGGTACCCCGAGATCAGAAAGAAGAAGGTGCCAAATCCCCTGGAACTGGAGTTGTGGTGAGACTCGGGAGCTGCCATGTGGATGCTGGGAATGGAACTTGGGTCTACATAAAATAAATACATCTACAGAACAAATAAATACATTTAAATATGATAAGGAATAAACAAAGGTGCCTGATAACATTATATACTTGAGCATGGACCTGTGGCTTGTTGGTTGGAGACAGCCTGTCAGTTTCTTTGAAGTCCCCTGATGCTACAACTCACTTTCTGGACTTCAATATATTCAGTGCCAAAACAGGAAGATACACACACGCACCTCACTTCAGTTCTTATGGTTGTCAGGACAAACAACAGCGTTTGTACAAGTCTAGAGTCTCATACAGCTATACTGAACATTCTGGAAGCAAGATGTTGTTGTTTCCATAACTTAATGTCAGGACGATAGTGGATTTGTTTGTTTAAGAAGCTGTTGGCCAGGCAGTGATGGCGCACACCTTTAATCCCAGGGCTACTGGGGAGCCTGAGGGGTGGGGGTGGGGTCAGAGTCAGGCAGATCTCTGTAAATTCAAGGCCAGCCTGGTCTATAAAACGAGTTCCAGAACAGCCAGGGCTGTTACACAGAGAAACCCTGTCTGGAAAAAAAAAAGAAGAAGAATAAGAAGAAGGAGAAGGAGGAGGAGGAGGAGGAGGAGGAGGAGGAGAAGCAGCAGCAGCAGCAGCAAGCTGCTTGGTTTTAGAAGAGTTTAGATTAATTTTTCTAAATTGAGACAGTACAAGATGTTTTCATGTACCTCAATTACCAGGTTACCTCAATTATGAATATCTTACATTAGTATAGAATATTGGCCAATTTTTGTTTTGTTTTTTGTTTTTTGAGACAAGATTTCTCTGTGTAGTTTTGGTGCCTGTCCTGGATCTCACTCTGTAGACCAGGTGGGCCTCGAACTCACAGAGATCCGCCTGGCTCTGCCTCCCGAGTGCTGGGATTAAAGGTGTGCGCCACTGCCACCCAGCTTGGCCAATTTTTTTTGTTTTTGTTTCTTACTATTTGTGTGTGTGTGTGTGTGTGTGTGTGTGTGTGTGTGAGAGAGAGAGAGAGAGAGAGAGAGAGAGAGAGAGAGAGAGAGAGAGAGAGAGAGGAGAGAGAGAACACTGTGAATGTGGAATATCAGAAGACAACTTCTCTTTCACTGTGGAATCTGAATTGAACTCGGGTCTTCAGGCTTGCCCACAGCACTTACCTACTGAGCCATCTCTCCAGCCCTGTCTTTTATTTATTGAGTCTTGCTGTGTAGTCCATGCTGGACTGAATTTACAATCCTCCTGCTTCTGCTTCCTACCTTGGTTGGCAAAGCTCTTGCCTTACAAACACAAAGGTCTAAATTCTAGCCCCAGAACCATGTAAAAATTACCAGGTGGGGTGGTACATGCTTCTAATCCCAGTTCTGGGAAGGTGGTGATCATCTCTGGGACTCATTGGCAAGTCAGGCTAGTTGATAAACTCTAGGCCAATGAGAGATGTGTTCCAAAGGAGGTGGACAGTGTCCCTGGGGGTAATACCTAGTAAGGTGTGTTCCGGTCTCCACTACAAACGCACATGCGTTTTTAGAAGTGGGTGTTTAGGCTGAATATGATGGTATATGTTTATAATCCCAGCACTCGGGAGATAGAGGCAGGAGAATCAAGAGTTCAAGGCTATCCTCTGATACACAGAAAATTCAAGGCCAACCTGGGCTACATGACACAAAGCCTCAAAAAAAAATTTTTTTTTTAATTTTCTCTCTCCTTCAGGGCCAAGGATCCAAAAATATTATTTGAAATTCTTTTTTTGGTTATTTTTTTGAGACAGGGATTCTCTGTGTAGCCTTGGTTCTTACTCTTCTAGGCCATGCTGGCCTCAACCTCTCAGAGATCCACCTGCCTCTGCCTCCTTAGTGCTGGGATTGAAGGCATGTGCCACCGCCGCCCAGCTATTTGACACTGTTATCCTCAACTTAGTTTTCTGTCGATCATTTGTGGGTGTGAATTATAGATACTGGTCTTATACTAGGTTATTATTGCTTTACCTTGTTCAGTTTGGACCGTCCCAGACTCTTCTAGTTGGCTTTTTGTCCGTATGAACTACCTACACTTTTCCTTCCTGTTTGTTTGTTTAGACTTGCTATCCACACGTGTTCCAGGCTCCTCTTGTCTGTTTCCTGTCCCCATCCTCGAAAATGCCATTTATCCAAGACATAATGTTGGTGGCAAGTTGTAGCCCTAACAACTATGTCTGGAAGTTGGGGCAGATATGGCAGGTGGGCAGGAAGAAGTTGTAACCCCAGCACCTTGAAGAGGATTTTCCCAGAAGTAGCAGCCAGAATTGCAAGTCCTTAGCTGAGAAATAGGTGACTCACCAGCTCCCAGCTTGTCTCCTCCCTCCCCCTCTTGCTGACGTGACTGTACCTAAACCAGCTTAGACAGAGGGACCTTGGTCAGAAAGTATCTCCACCCATGAGACCAATGAAGAATGGCCAGTCTCAGTCCAAGGCAAGACATTTTACTCATGCCCAGCAGACATCTCCCTTGTTTGTTCCATTAGTGTGTTATTGGTCTTCAGAAAGGATTAAAAAGTATTGCCCTTAAATCTATATCTTTAATAAGCTTTTATTTTTTCCTTTGAGACCAGTCCTCAAATATCCCAGGCTGGTCTTGGACCTACCATGTAGCCAAGGAGACCTTGAACTGATGCTCCTGACACTACATCTTTATTATTTTGAGACAAAGTCACACTATGTATCCCTGGCAGGCCTGGGACTCAATAAGCAGACCAGGCTGGCCTTAAACTCACAGAGATCCGCCTGCCTTTGACTCGAGAGTGCTGAGATTAAAGATGCGCCACCACTGCCCTGCTCTGCCACTGCTTTTTAAGCACCAGGATTGTAGGAGTGTGCTTCACTCCAGATTTATGTCATGCTGGGAATCGAACCCAGCATCTCATGTGTGATACCACTGTGCTATATCATCAGCCCAGTAAAGTTATTATTAAAACCAGGTCAAGGGACAAGAGTATTCCAAAGAGGGTGTGTGTGTGTGTGTGTGTGTGTGTGTGTGTGTGTGTGTGAGAGAGAGAGAGAGAGAGAGAGAGAGAGAGAGAGAGAGAGAGAGAGAGAGAGAGAAGTAGTTTTGTCTTGGACACCTGTGCAGTGCAGCATCCCCAGGATTCCTGAATCTCTGATAGCTAATACCAGAAGGGCTTCAGAGACAAATGCACTTTGTGCTTCATTCTGTAGCACTGACAGTGGTGAAGAGATTGATTTTGTAGGAGTCACTCAGCTTATGAGCTGAAGAACGGACGGACTGAGTCTAGAGTCCCGTCCCTTCGCAGGAGGACAGAATGAGCAGCTTTCGGACTTTCTAGAGCCATCGAAGGGAAGAACTGCACTTAAGACACCTTTCAGTAGCTCAATAAATAAACTTATGGGGATGTGTCTGAGGATTTGGGGGGATTTTGAGGTGGCAGTTAGGATCATTAGCATCTTTAGACATTTAGATAGAGAGAATGGGGGAGATAGACATTACAATATAAAAGTGGGTACTGGAAAGCCTACAGTTTTTCAAGAGTGGTCAAGTCAGCAACTTTTTAGTCATTTTCACACCCATATTTTTTTAAATTATTTTTAAAGATTTATTTATTTATTATGTAAACAATGGTCTGCCTGTGTGTATGCCTGCAGGCCAGAAGAGGGAACCAGATCTCATTACAGATGGTTGTGAGCCACCATGTGGGTGCTGGGAATTGAACTCTGGACCTTTGGAAGACCAGCCAGTGCTCTTAACCGCTGAGCCATCTCTCCAGCCCCACACCCAGATTTTTGTTTGTTTGTATTTTGTGATAGGGTCTTGAGTAGTCTTGGATGCCCTGGCACCCATCCTGTAAACAGGCGATCCTGATGCTCAGCCTCCCAAGTGCTGGGATTACAAATGAGTGCCACCATGTCAGGCTAGACTTACAGAGTTCTGCACTGGTACACTAGGTGTGTCTTCAGTCTCCTCTCCTCTTGGCAATCTTGCCCTTTCCCGAACTCATGAATGTCTGCCTGCTGGGGTGAAAGGGTCTCAGTGATCTTTGTGCTGACTGAAAGACTGCCTAGGAAATCAGAGAAAGGATTCTGGGCTAGTCACTTGCTATGGCTGCAGTAGAGACTAAATTAGTATCAGGCTACTCTTTCACTTGCTCTCTGGGTGACCTTTCTGTGGTTACCTGGGAAGTCTTGTCCGAGTCTGTAAGTTCCTCTTAGGGCAAGGACTGTAGGTGGCCCAGAAACAGCATCTGCAAATAGGTAATTCCATGTGCTTTCATGGTAATGAGAACATTAGGTACTGAGATGGCTCAGTACTTAAAGGTGCCTGCTGCCCTTTTAGAGGACCTGAGTTCAGTTCCCAGCACCCACTTAGGCGGCTTCATAATTTCATGTAACTCCAGTTTCAGGGGCCCTACGGCCCTCTTTGGTCTCGTCAGGCACTGTACTCAACATGCACATATCCATGCCCATGTACAGACACACACTTAATTAAAATAAAAAAATAAGTCTTTATTCAAAAAGGATAATAGTAGGTACTTTGGGAACTTTACACATATTCAAATGCACGTGGGGGTAGGATGCTGAAGAAATGCCCAAGCAGTTAAGCACTTGTTGCATTTGTAAAGGATGTAGTTTGGTTCCAAGCACCCTTATGACTACTAACAACCATCTGTACTCCAGTTCCAGGGGATCTGACATCTCCTTCTGGCCTCCATGGGCACTGTATGCATGTGAGGCATAGATATACATGCAGATAAAACACACATTAAATCTTAAAAAGTATTCAAGAATATATTTGACGGTGAAAGCATAAAATCCAGTGTGAAGTTCACAGCTTCTGTTCTGAATGGCTCCTCTTCGTAGGAGTTCATTGACCACTGAACCATCTCTCCAGCCCTGTGTATTTTTTTATGGGCCAGATATTAAACAGAGGGCCTCATGTATGCTAGGTAAGCACTCTATCTATCACAGATTACATCACCAGCCCTATAATGTGTGTGTATTGTATTTTTGTTTGTTTGTTTTGAGACAGGGTTTCACTATGTGGTCCTGACTGGTCTAGAACTTAACTATGTAGACCAAGCTGGCCTCAAACCCACAGAGATCCTTTGCCTCTGTATCTGCCTCCCCACTGCTGGGAATAAAGGTTATTTGTTTATTTGAGACAGGGTCTCACATTGTAGCCCAGGCTGGTCTGCAGCTATTTCTGTGCAACAGAGGATGGTCTTGAACTTCTGATCCTTCTAACTCCACCCCTAGGGTGCTTGGATTAGAGGAATTCACCACCAGGTCAGTGGTACTGGGATCAGACCCAGGGCTTTCTTTATACATGCTAGGCAGGCACTCTGGGCTACAATCTCAGCCTCATTCCCAGTAGATTAAAAGAATACTTTATTAATAAAATTACTGTACTGATGTTTAATACCTATACATATATATATATATATGCTCTTTTTTTTTCTTTTTACTTAGAAAAGGTTTAATGTGATGTGTTTAATTTGAACATGCTATATTATGAATTCTGTAGTTTGTGTCTTCCTACTAACAATAAATCATGGATCTACCAAATATCATATGTCGGGTCTTTGTCCTTGTACCTTCGTGGTGCCAGGTTTTCATATCCCTTTCTTCTCTGCATGCTTTGCTATCGCTCAGTGTTCTGCAGAGGGAGGTCCAGGTCGGTGGGCGGGGTCCGGGCCACTTGGGACATGCAGATGAGGTGGGCGGGGCCCAACATATATACCCTCTGCTAGCCTCTAGCGGGCGTGCCCAGCTTGGACAGACTGTCTGCGTCCGACTGCCGAACCTGCTTCCCTGAGCGCTGCGGAGCCTGGTCCGGGCTGGCCCCTCTGCTACCCCGGGAGCGGGCCATGCCGCCGCGGGAGCTGAGCGAGGCCGAGCCACCGCCTCTCCCAGCCTCAACCCCTCCTCCGCGGCGGCGCAGCGCGCCTCCGGAGCTGGGCATCAAATGCGTGCTAGTGGGCGATGGCGCGGTGGGCAAGAGCAGCCTCATCGTCAGCTACACCTGCAATGGGTACCCGGCGCGCTACCGGCCCACGGCACTGGACACCTTCTCCGGTACGTACTACCGGAGGGCCCCTGAGGCTAGGGTGGGGCTGTGGATTAGGGTGCGCATGTTTTCGGGAGGGCACCAAAGACCCCCGGGAGCAGGTCCGGAGGCGGCGCTGGTGAGGCCTGCCTAGAGGGACGAGGATGCTGTGGCTAACTCATGCTTTCCCCTCCCCACCCCTGCAGTGCAAGTCCTGGTAGATGGAGCCCCTGTGCGAATCGAGCTCTGGGACACTGCAGGGCAGGTGAGAATCTGGATGTAGGCTTCCATGGGCTAGGGGTTGGAGAGGGTTGGAGGCTGAGAGGATTCCTTCATGGAGGAGGAATGAAGTAGGCCTTGGGCTTTAGGAGTCTTAGGTCTCCACCCCAAGTGAGAAAGCAGACTCTGGTTCCAATGTGAAGGGAATGATCTTGCTAACAACTGGCGTTGCTACCCCAGGAGGACTTTGACCGGCTTCGCTCCCTCTGTTACCCGGACACTGATGTCTTTCTGGCTTGCTTCAGCGTGGTGCAGCCCAGCTCCTTCCAAAACATCACAGAAAAATGGCTGCCGGAGATCCGCACTCACAACCCCCAAGCACCTGTGTTGCTGGTGGGTACTCAGGCTGACCTGAGGGACGACGTCAATGTACTCATTCAGCTGGACCAGGGAGGTCGGGAGGGCCCAGTACCCCAACCCCAAGCCCAGGGTCTGGCCGAGAAGATCCGGGCCTGCTGCTACCTTGAGTGCTCAGCCTTGACGCAGAAGAACTTGAAGGAGGTGTTTGACTCGGCCATTCTCAGTGCCATTGAGCACAAAGCTCGCCTGGAGAAGAAACTGAACGCAAAAGGTGTGCGCACGCTCTCCCGCTGCCGCTGGAAGAAGTTCTTCTGCTTCGTTTGAGCAGTTACAGCAGGGCAAGCGGTAGGCAGCAGCGGGCGGGCGGCCGGAGACTCCTGGACCCTGGGACATGGGGCACTAGCAGGCTGGCCTGGCCACTCCTGGGACTCAGTTCTCTATTGAACGCAGGGGATGTGGGCCTCTAGCTGCACACGCTGCTAAGACAGGGGGAGCTCTGTCCTGTGCAGGGGGCTGGCTCTGATTTGGATGTCTTTGGTCAAGACTCACAGGAAAATCCCAGCACTTGGATTTCGTGGGATAATCGCATCCGTGTCAGTGTGTCTGAGCAGCTTGGGATGGAATTCCAGTTTCTTACCGTGGGGCCACAGGTCAGCTTGGTTGAATGCAGCCCACTGTGGATGGCCTCACCCTCTCCTAGCGCGGGTGTGATAAAGCAGGGAAACAGAGAGGCGTCCTGGAGGGTTGGAAGGTGGTCAGCCTTGATTTGGAGCGGTTTGAGATGGAGTATGAAGAGGAGGCCAGTGAGAGACTGAGACGGGAGGGAAACAGGAAGTGAGACTTGATGTGGTGGACTGGAGGCAGATGAGAGGACTGGGCTGGAGGGAGAAGGCGAGCAGGGTGGACAGCTGTGGAGAAGGCTGACACCTGGGGCTGCTCCCTGGGAAGAACTGGGTCTCAGGGCTCCCTAGGCACTGCCCAAACTGGCTGGGCCAGCGAGGGGCAGGAAGTGAGAGTCCAGGCCCAGCAAAGGGAGGGGGAGGAGCTGCAAATGAGAGCCTGAAGGAGGAAGGGTAGGGTCATCCCTTTCCCCAAGGTCATAGCCTGGAAGGTGAGCAATGCAGTCTGCAAATAAAACCTTGTGTTTCTGAAGCTGCTGTCTGTGGTTTCCTGGACCGCTCAGTCCAATGCCCCTTCGTGACCTTTCTAGGGCCCAACAGCCTGGGTAGATGGATTGGGCACGGAGGCCCGCTTGAAGGGTGGGGGGTGGGTCAGATGGGCCATGTGATGGGAACTGGACCAGGGGGAACAGGTGTGGGGCTCTCTACTTGGGGTTGGCTTAGCTGGTTCCCAGGAGAGCTAGCGTGGGAAGCAGCCTGGAAACGGGTTTCCCCAGGTGTCAGCGCCAGAGCTGCTTTCCCATGACCTCACCAGGTAGGTGGGGCCCTCCCTTCTCCCCCTCCTTTCTAGAGTACCACGCTCAGCACCGGGGCTCTAGGACATTCTCAAGCCCATCCTCCCAGCCTCTGAACAGTTTTCAGGACCCAGGGCCTGGTTGGGGAATGTCACACGAGCTTTAAAAACCAAGGACAACCTCTGCAGCTTTAAACCTCAACCACGGGCCAAAGATTTGTAGCCTTGGGTCGGTTGGCCCAGTCTTCAGCCTCGACACATGAAGATTTATTGTGGGTCAGGATGCTGGCTGTGGACAATGTAAATGGAGGTTTGGTCCCAGAATCCTTTGTCCATGAGGGTTCACTGGCAGATGGCAGAGGGGAATAGGAATCCAAGGACTGGAGGACTAGGAGGAACTTTAAAGAGCACTTTGGGGGAAAACAAAACTTATTTTGCTTTAAGGAAACCACGGTCCGGAGACAAAAAGGTAGTATGCCAAGTGAGATATTATTACCAGGTGGTTAGAGGAGCACTGTGGAGTTAGGTGTATGGGTGACGTTCTATAGAAGTATTTCTGAGGTACCTATAACACCTACTAGGCACCTGCTGGGCCAGGTGAGCACCCATACCCATCCCAATCCACTGGGCCTCAGGTCCCTTTCCTGGAAGCTACAGGGGTGTGTGTGTGTGTGTGTGTGTGTGTGTGTGTGTGTGTGTGTGTGTGTGTGTAAGCAACACTGAGGAACAGAAATACTAGCCCAGTGAAACCTTAGGTAATCCCTGGTTTCTTTTTCGCCAAGGCTGCTTCCTGTCCCCCAGAGCACCAGCCACTTTCTTTTGTTTCCTTATCTCCTTAGGTGGAGGCGATGAGCTGCATTATGACAGATACGCTCATAGCCAGCTGTTACCCTAACCTAACCTGGCATGCTCCCACTAGGACAGAGAGACCCAGGTTCAAGTTCGAAAGTTCAAATCCTGACACCCATCACCACAGGCAAATAATTTCTTTTTTCTTTCTTTTTTTTTTTTTTTTTTTTTTTAGACTAGATCTCACTTCATAGCCCTGGCTAGCCTGGAACTCAAAAAGATCCACCTGCCTCTGTTTCCCAAGTGCAGGGATTAAAAGTGTGCCCTCCCACCCAGCTCATTTCCCTCTTTGTTCCTCAGTTTCCGTATTTGCAAGCTGAAGTGCCCAGGACTCTTGACTGATCTTCAGACCATTCCAAGGGGCCTTGGGACTGTGGGGCACAGAAGCCTGAATGAGGCTCCGCCACCACACACACAGTTTCTGGTTTCTCTCACGGTACCAGCAGCTTTGAGTCACTGGGGCGCACTGCAGCCTCTGTCCTCGCGCTTCCTCTCGGGACAGTCACTGAACCTGGTCAGGATCCCTGCTGACTCACTCCACATCCCTGCTGCCTCCCCCTGGCTCCTCCCTGGCCCAACACTGAAATCAGCTCTGACTGTCTTCAGAACTCCCACTTCTTCACTCGGGCCTTTAAGGCCTCCCCAAATCTAACAGCAGTCTGAACCACACCAGTTTGTCTCAGTGATCCCCAACTATCTCCTGCTTTTGACTCCACGGTTTGGCTTGCAATTTGCAAGATCTAGTTTAGAAACTGTCCCCTGCCCCTCCCAGATATCCCGTTTTCTCCTCTAGCCGGTTCCAGCTCCTCCCTCCACAAAGTGCTGGGATGGCTGAGTGTCTTCACTGTGGCTCAGCACATGGAAGACACACAGAAGAGACTCTCAGATTCGTCAAGGAGAACCCACTGAACCTGTGGGCTTGGGCAGCGTGGACCATTGTCCCTTAACTGTTTAGACTCATCAGGATTACGTTCAGCTGCAGGGTTGTGTCACTGAGACCCAGAAGCTGAGGGTCTCGGGCCAGGATTGTGCAGAAGGATTTCCAGAGCCAAATCTTCAGCTCTCTCATCCTGCCTCTTTATGTAGTGTGGCCTTTCTCTACTTCCTAGGACAGTTTTTTTTTTTGTTGTTGTTGTTTTGTTTTGTTTTTTTATTTTCAGTCCTGAAGATAAAAACCAGGGCTTTGCTTAACCTAGGCAAACACTCACTCTACAGGAATCTACACATACAGGAGTATTTATTATTATTTGGATAAAATTATGTGCTACATACAAATGTGTGTATATATATCATTACATATACATACATGTATATGTAAATGGAATCTCCAAATCAATGTAGTTTTGAGATAGTCTCACAGATTCATTTTTCTATTTTTCATCGTATTTTGCTTATTTTAATTTTTAATGTTCTTGTCAGCATGTATTAACTATGCATAATAATTGGTTTCATTATGACTTTTTGTTTGTTTTGTGTTTTTTGTTTGTTTTTCAAGACAGGGTCTCTCTTTCTTGCTCTGTAACCTTGACTGTCCTGGAACTCACTCTGTAGGCCAGGGAGGTCCTCGAATTCAAATTCACCTGCTTTTTGCCTCCCAAGTTGCTGGGATTAAAGACATGTGGCTACCACGCCCAGCTCATTATGACAGTTTCATACATGTACACAATGGGTTTTTACTGTATTTAACACACACACAAATACAGTTACCCTTTCTTGTCCCCCTCCTGCTCCTACTGGGCTCCTCTTCTATTTTCCTCTGTGTGTGTGTGTGTGTGTGTGGTGTGTGTGTGTGTGTTGTATGTATGTGTGAGTGTGTGTGTGTGTTGGGTATGTGCACATGAGTGCAGGTGCCCTTGGAAGCTAGAGGCGAGGAGTTTGATCCCTCTGGATCTGTACTTACAACAGCTGAGCCTGTCCGTGTTACAACAGAGCCAGCCCTTATTGTGTTTGTTTGTTTGTTTGTTTTTGTTTCTTGAGACAAGGTTTCTCTGTGTTCTAGAATTTACTTTGTAGACCAGGCTGGCCTCAAACTCACAGAAATTTGCCTGCCTCTGCCTCCCGAGTGCTGGGATTAAAGCGTGTGCCACCACCTCCAGAATTCCCTATTTTTTTTTAAATAAGGAATGTTTCACAGATTTGCATGTCATCCTCGCACAAGGACCATGCTAATCTCTGTATTATATCGTTCCAATGTTAAAGCATGTGTATTGCTGTAAGGAACACCATCTTTATTTTTTTTTATTAAAAAAATTTCAATATATTCTGATCATGTTTTCCCCTCCTCCAACGCCTCCCAGCTCTTCCCCACCACCTGACTCCACGCCCTTTCTCCCTTTCGTTAGAAAACAAACAGGCAAACAACAACGAAAAAGAAATACACAAGGTACACATATATGCACAAAAACAAAACCCATAAAACCACAAAATCAGCAACTGTAATATGTAAGCAAAAGAGCAGTGAGACAAAAAATGCCCAAACATAGCAATAGGAGACCAAAAGTCTACAAAAACACCACTGAGTTTGCTTTGTGTTGGCCATCCACTGCTGGGCAAGGGGCTTGCCCTAAAGTGTGGTTAACAGGGAGACTCCACAGGAGAAAACCAATTTTTCCTTTGTAAGCGGATGTCAGCTGGAGTTAGCTTCTTGGCCAATTCTCCCTCCTCAGCACTGGAGCCCTACCTGGCTTGGACCTGTGGGGTGCTGTGAGTTGGTGCGTCAGTCCCGTCGTGTCTGGAGGACACTGCTTCCTTGTGTCGTCCATCCACACTGGCTCTTACAGTCATTCTGCCTCCTCTTCCTCATAGCTGCCTGAGTCCTGAGGAGGAGGGTTTAGTGAAGACATGGTTTAGGTCGCTCATTCATGCACATTGCCCTGTTATGGGTCACTGCGTTAGCTCCCATCTACTGCAGGAGGAAGCTTCTCTGATGATGGCTGAGTAAGGATTGACCTGAGTCCCAGCCCGGAGGGGCTCCATCTTTATTTTTTTTGAAACACGGTATTATGTAGCCCAGGCTGTCCTTGAACTTGCTATAGTAGATTAGGTTGACCTTGAACTTCTGATACTTCTACCCCCACCTCTCAAGTGCTAAGATTACAGGGATTCAATGCCACATCCAGTTTGTGTAGTACTGGGGTTCAAACCCACTGTCTGGTATGTGCCAAGAAAGCACTCTCTCTGCCTACCGAGTTACATTCCAGACATTTATTTTGTTTACCTATTTACTTACTATTTACTATTTATTCTCATTATACAGCCTAGGTTGGCCTGGATATGAGAGCCTCTTCTGTCTCCAGAGCATAAGTAAATTAGTTCCACCATCTCTTCCTTCCTTGGCTGTACCTAGGATCTTGTGTGTGTGTGTGTGTGTGTGTGTGTGTGTGTGTGTGTGTGTGTGTATGTCACATGTGATCTACCACTGAGCTACAGATTCCCACCTACCTTCCCACACACTGCCCCTTTTCTCCTCCTTTTTACTTTTAGGACAGGCTCTTGTTCAGTCTCCAGGACCCACACGGAAGGAGACAGCCAACTGTAACCAGCAGGTGTCTTCTGAACTTCACCTGACCCTGACTTCGACATCCTCGGCTAGATTCCTAGCTAGGTTGCCTTCCTCACCTAGTATAAGTGATAGTACAGCTATGCTGGGCGTTTTGTTTGTTTGTTTTGTTTTAGGGAGAGGCTATGCATCCTTGACAGAAGAAAACATGCCCTCCATCTTTGGCTTGGTGATTGGGCCCCAGTGGATCAGAAGTGAATCCTGAGGAAGCTTGAGTTTATATGTATGATTGGGGGAGGGAGGTTATCTCTGTTGGAGGTTGAGTAATGGATCAGGAGTACTCAATAAATACTAAATGACAACAGTGTGTATACAGTTTCACATATGTACCTTACTCTGTGTGGCTGACTTTTGTGCTGTGTATTTGGACATTTTTTCAGTGCAAAAGTCTGAGTAATTACGTATACGAATATTGCTGGGCAGCAGTGGCACACACCTTTAATCCCAGCACCCGGGAGCAGAGCCAGACAGATCTCTGTGAGTTCAAGGCCAGCCTGGTCTATAGATCGAGACCCAGGACAGGCACTAAAACTACTCGGTGAAACTCTGTCTTGAAAACAAAAGAGAAAACAAAAACAAAACAACAACAAAATACATATACGAATATCTATGTAAGTGTGGGTGGCCATCTTTTTTAATTTTTTAACTTATTTTATATGTATGGGTGTTTTGTCTGCATGCATATCTGATGTGCCTGGTGCCCCTCCAAGGCCAGAAGAAGATGTCAGAACTGGAGTTGATGGCTATGAGCTGCCGTGTGGTACTAGGACTCTCTGAAAATCAGCCAATGATCTCATCAGGTGAGCCACCTCTCCAACCCCAGGCGGCCATCTTTACCTAGAGTGTGCGTATGTCTGTGTTTGCATCAGGTCTGTCCTTAAGAGTATGTGCTGTGTAGAATTGCATCTGAGGCTGGGAAAGCATGAGGGTCTTTATGCTCCTGTCTAAGCATCCGTGTTGTCTGCTTTCCTGGGGTCTGTCTCTGTGCCTGAGCTCAGTTCTATCTGTGTTGACTTCTGTGAGGTCTTTGTGCTGGATGTGCTTGCTCAGCCCTGGATTGGTGTGAATGTGAGTGCGCGGACATCCGAAGGAGCTGTGCCCTGGCTGCTGCAGAGCAGAAGGATGCCAGAGCAGAGGTGACGCACCCTCCCTGGTCTCTCCAGTCTCCTGGGAACCAGCTTCCAAGTGAGACCGTGAGACCGAGAGCAGACTGTGTCAGGAGTACCTGCCCCTTTTGCAACCAGCCCTGGCCCCAGGCTGTAACCACAGATCATATTGCCACAGGTCAGACCTGCCCACTGTGCTTGGCTGCCAGGAAACCCAGCTCTTAGCAGGACTGCGCCAGAAGTCCTCGCCTTGGGCTTGGGCCAGATCCCTGGTGAGGTGAGCAGAGTGTGGTAGAGGGGCCTCATGAGTCAGTGTGAATAGAAGGGAGTGAGTTCCTGTCCCTGTGTGCAGCGACACTAGGCAAACTCACGTCTGTCAAGTGCCTGTTCTGGGACTCCTGAGCTTGAATCTAAGCCTCTTCTCAGAATTCCGCATGGTGGGGTGTGGGGAGGGGGAGTTGGGGGGCTTTGAAGGTTCTGCCCTAAGAAATGGGTCTCAAGCTGAGCGTAGTGAAATGCAACTTTAATCCCAGCACTTGGAGGAAGAGGCAGGAGAATAGGAGTTTGAGTCCAGTTTGGTCTATATAGCTAGTTCCAGGACAACCTACACAGAGAGACCCTGTCTCAAAAGAAGAGGGGCAGGAGAGAAAGGAAGGAAGGAAGGAGAGAAGGGAGGGAAGGAGAGGGGGGAAGGGAAGGGAAGGGAAGGGAAAGAAAAAAAGAAACGGTCTCTTGGAAGGCACCGTTGAACAGGCCAGGGTTCTAAGAGTCTGGGTTGTCCTAGGCTGGGGAGTAAAGGGAGGGAGACAGCTGGGGAGAGGATGAGAACACAGATGGAATCACTGAACTATCCACTGGCTGCTGGAACATTTTTAGGGCTCTTTTCAAACTGAAGCTGACCCATCGGTCAACAGCTCCGGTGACGGTGGGACTCATTTTCAGACTATAGGGCCTTGGATAACAGCCTGGGTGTTCAGTAACCTACTTGTACCCCCTCTGGAAGATGGACTCCTTCGTCGTCATCATCATCGTCATCATCATCATCATCTCCATGCCTCTTTGACCCCTACCTGCAACAGTATGCCTATCTCCCCAAGTGTCCAGATGCCTCTCCCCCATCCTGGACCCCAGGATCAAGGGGCATCAGGAAGTGTTTGGGTCCTTTGAGCTTAAGAATTTCCCAGGGCGCCGGGCAGTGTGGCGACGCCCTTAATCCCAGCACTCGGGAGGCAGAGGCAGGTGGATCTCTGTGAGTTCGAGGCCAGCCTGGGCTACCAAGTGAGTTCCAGAAAGGCAAAGGCACAAAGCTACACAGAGAAACCCTGTCTCCAAAAACCAAAAACCAAAAAAAAAAAAAAAAGACTTCCCAGGCCTGTTGGAACTGGAAAGCAGGTAGCTGGACCCCACGCAGGGACACCTGTCGTTATTGCTTCCTCCTTCAGGCCTATGTTCCTTGTGATTAGACTCCACGGTTTCTGCCTGCCCTCCAGCCTGATCAAGCGGATCAGCTAGCACAGCGTTAGCTGTCTGTCCCTCCAGCAGGGCTGTGTTGATCTCCTTGTATAACAGGAGGCCCTTTATTCTGGAGACATGTGCACAACCCACCCACCCCCTTTGCCAGCCAATAGGCTACATTCTTCGCTGATCCTTACCCTCACCAATAACACACACACACACACACACACACACACACACACACACACGGACACACGGACACACGGACACACGGACACACGGACATGCACACGCATACACACGCTTGCATGCACGAAATGCATACATACACACACACAGACTAGGAGATTTGGTCTCTAGGTCCAGCCCCATCCTTACTTTTGGGTGACTTGGGACAAATTACTGCCTTCCCTGCCGTCTGAGTTTCTAACAGTTCTGAAGCAAGGCTAATACTCTCTGCCACTCCCTGGCTCCCAGGGGACCAGTGGGGATAAGCAAGATAATAGTCGAGAACTGATTTGGAGGAAGCTGGTAAGTGCCAAGTAAGAGGTATCAGAGCTGCTCTGTGTTTACATGGGTGTGGACCTTTGGTTCCCAGCCTCCTGGGGCTTGGGACCAGCCCTGGCAGCTTCTTGGCTCTGGGGTTCTTTGTCCCACTTCCAGAGAAAAGACAGAAACCAAAGCTGAACCCAGCTGTGTGAAGAGGAGACTACCACGGGGCAGGCTTCGGGACTTCGGCTGGACACTGGCTTCCCAGCCTGGCAATAATCCCCAACACTGGCTGTACGATCCTGGCCTGTCCCCGCCCCTCTCTGGGCTTTCCTCAATGGTGACAGCCTCGTGGTTCTGGACTGAGATTGGAGAAGACTCGAGAGCCTGTAATTGAATGCTAATGTCACTGATGTGGGACGGGAAAAAAATTGTCATCTAAACCTACCTTCTTTATTTCCTGTATTTCTTTCATTGTTGGGCCACAGGCAAACCACATGGGTCCACATGGCCAACCCCCAAACCATAAATTACTTGCAAAGGGGGTCACGTGGAAGAAGGTATATGGTTCAGAGAGAGGTCTCAGGAAACAACCCAAGTGAGTCTGGACCAACCTGTCGGCTTCTCCGCCAGTGTCTGCTTCTGCCCTCAGCCTCTCGCTACACCTCTAACCGCTGCCCTCAGCCTGAAGCTCATTCAGACACCCATCCCAGGCCTCTCCTCAACAGTCTCCTTACAGTGCCTTCTACAGCTCTGTAAGGCCTTCTCTCATCTTCTTGGCCACTAAAGGCAGCCTCTAGCCACGGCTCCAATCCCAGTCCCTCTTCCAACCATCTGTGAGGACAGCGACCTCCTGTCCCCAGCCTGACAGGGTTTGAAGTCTGTGATTTTAGTCTCTGGCTATCACTCCTGCCAATCATGCTTCCTGTTGCCTTCCGATCTCCCTGTCTCCTCCTCCATCCTTTCCCTCCTCCCAAGCACTGCCTCCTCTTTATTCTCTCCTCACTCGTCTACTCAGCTGTCTGATTTTTCTCACAGTGGTCTCTCCTATTCCTGGGTTTCACCCTGACCACCCCCTAAACCCAAGGCCTCCCCTGCCTCTGCCAAGCCCGGACCCCTCCCTTGAGAGTTGGCCTCAGTAGTACCAGAGCAGAGCTACTCAGTTTCTCCGTGTGGCCCACAGACACAACTCTGGTGGTTTGCCTCACTCCTGACCCTGTCTTTTGTTCCTCCTTGGGTTTTTGTTTGTTTTGTCTTGTTTCGGCCCATCCCCATGCGATCTCATAATTATGGACCCTGTTGAGCAACCTTGAATCATTCCCCGTAAGGCCAGATGGAAGGAAATAAGAAAACTGATGGTAAAAGTCAAAGAAAAAGTCTCCAGTTTCCGACTGTGTCCTGAGCGTTTCTGTCTGGTTCTCCTACCCCGCCCCCTCACCCATTTCTGAAACTCCTAGGCCCGCAGAGCTGGGACTCTTAGGGCTTACGCGGTCCCTCTGCCCAGCCCAGAGTCAAGTCTTGGAGTGGCTTCCTTCTCCTCCAGGCCTCCAGCAGCCAGCCTTTCTTCGTAGCCAGCCTGGAATTTGCCATCCTGATGCCTCAGCCCTCAGCTTCCCTAGAAACTGGGGTAACAGGCCCCTGCCATTAGACGCAGTGTGCGGTAATTTGTGGACATTTGAGCAAATAGTTTTTCAGGTTTTCTGTTTGTTTTTAAAAAACTCCATGACAAGGAGCTGCTGCTTTCTTCCTGGTCTGTCTTTGGTTTTTTGGTTCTGGGTCCCACTGATAGAAGCCCCCAGGGCTCTCAGAACTTGTAGAGGCTTGGTTACCCCCACTGGCTCCAGTCGAGCCTTCGAGGTGCCAGGCTCTCCGGTGTGGCCACTGACAACCCTTCCTGGGAGGGACGCCTTCTGGAGCCCAGTCTCAGGCTTGGCTGAGGACAGGAGTGGTCTTGGCATCAGCAGGCCTTGATCAGAGCTGTTTGCTCAGGTGGTAGGCTGGCTTGGGGAAAAGCAGCAAGGTTTTCAATTTTAATTGCTTTATTTAGTTTAGTGTTTTTTGTTTTGTTTTTAAATAGGATCTCGTGTAGTCTGGGTTGACCTCAAACTTGATATGTAGCTGAAGCTGACCTTGAACTCCTGCCTCTGCCTCTACCTCTCAGGTGCTGGCATTACAGGAACACACAGCCGCATCAGATAGCAATACCGTCGGTCATTGTTTATTTGAACTTCTGGATCAAAACCTTCTGAGATCAGTCCTCAGAGTGGAGGAGGCAGGGTGCCTTGAAAGAGAGAAGATGATGGAAGTTGAAATTGAATGCTTAGGCTCTGGATTACCAGGTCCCCCAAGGAGCTAGCAATGCATGTGTGTATGTGTTTAATGAAATTTCCTGAGTCTATAACATTGCGGCTACTCAAAGAACTTAACTGTTGGGACAGAGGACTAGCATGTTGGCTGCCAGTACTCAGCTAGCCCTGGGGCGTAGACGCCTTGCCCTTCACACAGGTTATCTCCACCAACTGACTTGGTTTCCCTCTTCCCTCTCACCGTCTCCTTGTGGTGTGTCCTCCTGTGATGTAGCCTCTATCCACTCCTTCAAGTCTGGCTCTCCCCTTTCCCTGCTCACCTCCCCCCCCCCCCCCCCCCCGTGCTCAGCAGTGGAGCCCGTCTACCAGTCCCTGTGTCTTTGTTGTGTGTGGACCCCCCAGCCCAAACACACACTTACAAATGCACCTGCTCACCTTCCTAATTATTTTTCTTGTGGTAAAATTCAAAGGGCATACGACTTTGTTTTTTTTGAGACAGGGTCTTTGTGTGCAGTCCAGGCTGCCCTCAAATCCACAACCTTTTGGCTCTTACCCCCTGAGTACTGGCAGTTAGAAGTGCCCCTTCATGCCTGGCTTTAGTTTTCCTTAGGGGATCTAGTTCGATAGTATTAAGTGCAGTCATACTGTAATGCAATCACCATTTCCCATTCCTAGAATTCTTTTCACCTCACAAAACTGAAATAGTACACCCATTAAATCCCCCCCCACACACCTTCTCCAATCACAATTGTACCCTGCATCTCTAAGATTACTCTAAAGACGCCTCGTAAGACTGGAGTCACACAATATGCCTTTGATAAAATACGAGTTTTGTTCACTTATCCTAATCTCAAGGTTTATCTGTGCTGTAGCATATCACAGTTGCCATCTGTCCTATTTTGCTTTCTGTGGCTGTGACCTAACACCATGACCAAAACCATCTTATGCGCCCCAGTCCCAGTCCGTTACTGAGGGCGGGCACTCAAGCAGGAGCAGAGCGGGAACCATGGAGGAAGCCACTTCCTGGCTTGCTCGGCCGCTTTTCTTACATGCCCGGTACCTGCGAGGGATGCACCGCCCACAGTGGGTGGAGCCCTCCCCATCAATCATTAATCCAAAAAATGCCCCGAAGACACGTCTAGGGCCATGCTGATGGAGACCATTCCTCAAGCGAGGTTCCCTCTTTCTGGGTGACTCTGATTTGTGTCAAGTTGACAAAAACAAAATAGCACATCATTTCATATTCATTCATTCATTCATTCATTCATTCATTCATTGTGAACTGGGATTGACTCTGGGTCTTGAACATGCTAAGCAAGCACCTTCCCACCAGGCTGGATCTATTCTCAGTCCCTTTTTTACCTTTTACTTTGAGACAGGGTCTCACTTAGTTATTCAGCGGGAGTTGAACTCCCTCTGTAGCCCAGACTGGGCTCTTCTTCCTTCCTTTTTTATTTGTTTATTTTTTTTAATTTATTCTGTGTGTCTTTTACATCATGTCCCCCCACCTTTTTTTTTAAAGTCAGGTTTTCTCTGTTATGTAACTCTGGCTGTCCTGGAACTCGCTCTGTAGACCAGGCTGGTCTCAAACTCACAGAGATCCATCTGTCTCTGCCTCCCTGGTCCTGGTATCAAAGGCGTGCGCCACCACATCCTGCCCCAGCCGGTGCTTCAGAATGAGACCCTGCCTTAAGACAAACCAGAACAGGCTGGAGAAACAGCTCAGTCTCTGAGGTGCTGCGCCACCCAGGCCTGAGGGAACTGAACTTGAGACCCCCAGAAACCCAGGTAAAGATATACCCAGGCACACAGTGGTGGGTGCATTATTTTTATTCCTGTGTGCTGGGGAGACAGAAGACAGGCCTGAATCCTGGGGCTCACTGGCCTGCCACACATAGCCTCCGTTTGTTGTGGAGCACCCAGGCCAGTTGATGAGAGCCGGATTTCAAATGAGTGGACAGTGCCTGGAAGAAATGAATCCCCACAGCTTTTTGTTCTCTGGAACCTCTTAAAAGCCACACAGATTTGTGCACCGTGCACAAAAGACAAATTTAAAGCCACACCAAACAACATCCCTCCTTAGAAATCTTCGCTCTCATTTTTACCTAATACCTATTCCATAAACCCCCTGTGGACTGAGATTTTCTTTTTTTTGGAGACTGAGACTCTTGTTATTTTTGCCCAGGGCCCTCTCTTACTTTATTTATTTATTTTTATTTATAATTAATTAAATTACATTTTTTTTGAAAAAAAATGTTTTTGAGAGGATTTCTCTGTGTAGCCCTGGCTGTCCTGGAACTCACTCTGTAGACGAGGCTGGCCTTGAACCCAGAGATCCACCTGCCTCTGCCTCTTGATTAAAGGTGTGAGCTGCCATGCTTGGCCTTCAGGCTAATCTTTAAAAAATATATATTAAATTCTGTGTGTGTGTGTATGTGGTGGTGTGTGTGTGTGTGTGTGTGTGGTGTGTGTGTGTGTGCGTTGTGTGAGTGTGTGTGCGCGCGCCATGGTGCAGTAGGGCGCAGAGAACAACTTGCAGGGGCTGCTTCTCCTCCTTTCACTGCGTGGGTCCTGGGTATTGAACTCAGGCCGTCAGGCTTGGTGACAAGTGTATTCACCCAGAGCCGTACTGCAGTCTCTCTCTACCCCGCCTTTTAAAATGTTTTGTGACAAAGTGTCACTACGTGGAACTGTCCGGCCTGGAACTATGTAGACCAGGCTGGCCTCAAACTCATGCAGATCTGCCTCACTCTGCCTCCTAAGTGCTAGGATTAAAAGCGTGTGCAACCATATCTGTGCCACCTTTAAAAAGAAATGGGGCTGGAGAGTTGGCTCAGTGGCTAAGAGCACTTGCTGCTCTTGCCGAGGACCCGGGTTCGGTTCCTGGCACTGATGTCAGGTAGCTCACACAGCCTGTCTTTCCAGCACTAGGGGATCCCATGCCTCCAGCCTTCGGACATACACACCTACACATAATTAAAAATAAATCTCAACATTATCTTATTAATTATTGTGTGTGTGATATGAGCATGGGCAGGAGCGTTGTCTTATTACTCTGTGTGTGGTATGAGCGTGGGCCTGAGAGTACCATGGAGTCCAGTGGACATCAGAGGATTGCTTGCAGGAGAAAATTCTCTTCCTCCTCCACGTTTTTTTTTTTCTTTTTAATTTAATTTTTTTGAGTCAGGGTCTCACTATGTAGCCCTGGTTAGCCTGGAACTCACGATGCAGATCCACTTGCCTCTGCTTCCCAAGTGCCAGGATTGGAGGTGTGCCATCATGGATGGCTCTTTTCCCACTTTGGGTCCAGGATCAAACGCAGGTCATCAGATTTGTGGGAATGTCACTTTTACCTGCCGAACCACCTCACTGTCTTTTTCTCCCCCCACCCCCCATGTTGGGAATCAAATCCAGGGCTCCGCCTGCTCGGCAAGCATGCCATACCTGTACTGTCTCCATCCGTCGCAAGCCTTGGACTCTTCACGGCTGGTACTTAGTATACAGAACTGAACTAGCATGGGGCGCTGGCGTGAGACCCAGTCCCTGCCCTGAGGATTTCCAAACATCGGAGGGCAAACACAGGACAAGGTCTGGCTCACCTTCATGCAACAGAGCACCTGAAACTTGAGTGAGGCCACCGTGAGCTCAGCTGGATAGCGTGTGGAGCTTTTTTGGAACAAATGCTGCATTGGGTAAAGGTGCTTTGTGGAGGCAAAGTCGCACCTGAGGCCTGGACAACTGCTTCTGGGCAACTGCCTGTGCCAAGTGCGGGAGTCGGGAAGACGTGACAAAGCATTATTTAGGTGAGGATGAAACCGAGAGCGGAGTTCCGGAGATAAGGAGCAGTTTGAGGAGCAAGTGGTAAGCACGCCCCCTAGCGGCTTCTGTGAGATTCCCTCTCCTCTAGCCATGGCAGCCTGGTTAATTAATAGAGAAGGTGTTTTGCCTGCCATCCACACTGATCTCTACCACTTCCTGACGGGCTGCTCACTTGAGACCAACACTCGCTAGGCACTCGCCTTGTTGATTACTCTCCTAGGAATTGGGATAGCCTTCGAGCCGTCAATCATCCTAAACCCTGCTGGTGCTTTATAAAGAATCAAGGGGAGAACATGTCTATTTTGAGTCTCAAAGAGTAGGTAAATAGGCTGGCAGAACAGGGGGTGAGGTGAGAAAATCCCGTGCCTGTGGAATGGAACAAAAAGGGATGGACCCCACCCCACCATGTTACTCAACCTCCGCTGAGTAACTGCCATTATCTGAGGTCACAGAAGGAACACGACATGCTGGAGACGGAGCTGACTCAGACGCCACCTGTGACTCCAGGAGCTCACAGCCTAGCAAGGAGACAGGTACATAAACAAAAGGGATGCCATGTGCTCAGGGTCCTGTTGGCAAACCCAGGGTGTGGAGCAGGGAGTGCCAGCCACCTGGGCGGTGCTGGAAGTTCTAAGTTTAGCTGAGTGATAAAAAGGGGGAGGTACGAAAATGCAGAGGCCCCAGAGGGAGGGGGGAGGGAGGGCCCTCCTGGTGGGCAGGAGGGTGGAGATGTGCTCAGCTGGGGAATCACTTTCCTCCCTCTTTGTCTGTGTACTAGTTCCCCACATCTCCTGGAACGTGGGACCTTTGAGCCTCTCTACCACGGTTCAGATCCACTCCTAACATACGAGCCTTAGAACGGGTAACTCAAGCTTTGCCGTCAACCCCGGCTTGTGAATGCTATTTGCATGCACCAGAGCTGTGTACTGAGCCGACGGGTGTCCCGGAAGGCATCTCAGCAGGGCCTCCCCTGACAATATCAAATGCGTCAGGACCGCCAGTGCTTGGCACGCGGCTCACTGCAATCTGTTGAGGGAAGTCTGATACTTTGGTACCTCCAAGTGGTTTGAGCCCTGGAGGGGGGTGAGTTGGAGAGGTCTACCTCACCTAGTAGGTACTAGGCAGGAGCTTGGGACCTAGGGGAGGGGCTGCATTCCCGTGAAGAAGCCAAGGGCTCTCGGGGTGGGCAGGGAGGTAACCGATGGCCTGGGTCTGGTAACATCAAGTGACGGCCAGGGTTCAAGCCCCAACCAATCAGTTAAGCCTCACCCACCTGAGTAGGGGAGCCTGGATGGGCACCAGAAGAAACGCTGGGCAGCAACACCCCTACTCCCATGGCCCTCCACTATGGTGGTCAAAGGTGACAATTTTCTCCACCCAGAGGAACCAGGGCAGTTTCAGGAGGTGGGAAAACCTGCCGAACAGGGTGGCCAGAGGCTGAACCGGTTGGACAGGACAGTTTAATCCTGACCCCCCCCCCCCCCCCAGCAACTCCACAAAACAGAGCTGAGAAGAGAGCTCAGCGATACAGAACCTGCCTAGCACACAGGTTTTACGTCTCGGCCATGGGAACTACTAAGGGTGGGAAGGGGGGCAATGGGAGGAACTCAACAACTTGGCAAGCAGGACCTGGTGAGCCGGGCAGGAGTCCCAGGCTCAGAGGGCCGGGTTGTGTGGTTATAGACCAACCCCACAGTTCCCCAGAGTTCTGAGTGAGAGCAGCAGGAAATATTAGATAGAAGGATTTAGAGTGTGGAGAGAAACAGAAAATACAGGATAGCCTCAAGAGGGCCTGGAACCTTTTCCAACAGACTGTCTCTGCCCTAGGGTATTTATGGAAATACCAAGGGGTGGAGCAAAAGACCAGCACAGCCAAGTGCAGACCATCTCAGACTCCGGCACTCGGGCCCGTGGTCCAATCATTCTCTCTATGCGGACCTGCTGGGTAAAGCCAGTAGGAACCCGAAAATGGGCTCCCACACTCAACAAAACACACACTTCATTTTTTAATTTAATGTCATTTTGTGGTGCTGTGGAGAGAACTCAGGGTTTGTGCGCTCTACCACTGAGCTACGACCCTGGTCCCCACAAAGCGATTATTTACAGCACACACTACCAAGCGGCATCCTCCAGTGTTGGACTGTGGAGAGTGGGAGGACAGACAGCCGTGGAAGGCAGCTGCAGCCGCTAGCTTCTGACGCCACTCCGGGTCCTAGCATCATCGGATGGGGACGGGCAGCTTTGAACAGGACACAAAACACCAACTTTCTCTGGCTCCTGGCAAGCAGGTCCTTCTATGTACAGTATTCCTGGCTCAAGGCTGCTCTGCTCCTCCCAGCCTCTTGGGCCTTCTCCAGAACTGGCCTGAGTGCAGCTGAGACTCCTCCAAGAGGCTCAGAGAGCTGGCTTCTGAGACAGAGTAAGTATGCCCAGGAAGCAGGCAGAAAGTGTCTGGTCCCCGAGTTTTCCCAGGTTCTAGTCTCTGTCTTGGCAAGCAGGACCTGGTGAGACGGGCAGGAGTCCCAGGCTCAGAGGGCCGGGTTGTGTGGTTATAGACCAGATGCTCGGTGTCCTCAGTGGTGGAGACAGTGGAGCTGGCTGGCGTGGGAGGTGGGTGGTGGCGGTGGTGACTGCGGAAGCCCTTTCTCTTACTCTTGAAGCAGAAATAGCCCAGGATGGCTATGACCACTATGATGCAGACGACCAGGAGGACAGCAATGGCCACCTCCACAGAGCCTGTGAGAAAACGGCAGAATGGGGTGCTCCAAGGCCTGTCTGTTCTGACACCCACCACCCTCTTTATGGAACAGAAAAAGACCACGGATGTCACGAGTAGAAGCAGATGGACACCCAAAGCAGACCTCCTGAATAGCTGTTTCCAGAAGCCAGGGGACTCTAATGCAGACAACTGGCAGGCAATTCACTGTTCCGCCCCCCGTTACCTACGTCAGAGCTCACTACTCAACGGTGCACACTTGGGGTAACCCCAGGATCCTTCTCAACATGACTCAGCATTCACAAGCAGTCACAGGCTGTCAGTTCCTGAGCTGACACCTGGGTACCCACGCTGGCGACACGACAGACCAAGGCTTACCTCCGCTGGGAACGAGCTTTCCCTCCGGAGACCAAACACATCCTTCTCTGCAAAGCGACACGGAGAACCGGTCAGCACTAAGTCCTTCGACTCGGCTGTCTGAGTGCCACAGCCCTCTGTCCCTCTCCACCGCCACGAAGTCACTTAGCAGAGAAGTGACTGACCCAGGCCTAGCTAAACCTTCCCCTTCACCCTGCCGCCGCCGCCACTCTGCTCACTGGAGATGCCACGACACGACTCAAGACACTGCTGTTCCTCCTCGAAGTTGTTCCTGTTGCCATAGCAACCACCATAGGTGAAGCGGGCACAGTGTTCACTGAACGGGTTGTAATACCAGCGTGGATGTTTTCTTTACAGTGCCCGGTGTCCGGCAGTTCCGCACAGTACCCTGCAGTGAGGAGCATGCCAAGTGACAAGTGAGGCCATGGGGCGACCCATGCTGCCCCCCCCCTCGGGGCCCTGTGTGACGCTAACTCACCACCCCCTCCCCAGGCTGAGGGCAGGGTGGCTATCAAAGGGAGGAGAGACAACTCTGGACAGCAAGCAATCCAGGCACCAAGGGAACTAGTGAGGCTCACAGTTTTAAAGGCCTACTCCATCACATTATTTATTTCTTTACTTCTGTGCATACGCCACGGCACACCCAGGAGGTCAGAGGACGACTTCTGGGGTTCGTTTTCTCCTTCCACCACGTTGAGTCTCATGGATCAAACTCAGGTGATCGAGTTCAGCAGCAAGTGCCTTTATTCCCACTGAGCCATCTTGTTGGCCCCATATTTGTTGTTTTGGTTTTTTTTTCTAATTACATTTTATTATTTTGTGTGTGGGTGTTTTGTGTGCATGTATGGCTGTGCACCACATTCACGCAGTGCCCTGGGTGCCAGAAGATGCTGGATTCCCCTGGAACTGGAGTTAGGGATGGTTGTGAGCCACCATATGGGTGCTGGGAACTGAACCTGGGTCTTCTGCATGAACAAGTGCTCTCGATCACTGCCCTATCTCTCCAGCCCGAGTTTTCTTCTTCAGTGTAACTTTTCTGTGTCAGGGTCTCTGATTCCTCCCACTGAGTGCTTAAAATTTTTAACAAAAGGGGTGGGCTTTAGGCAGGAAAGAGTGAGTATCCAGCTTTAACCGTGATTCTCAACCTGTGGGTCCCGACCCCTGTGGGGGGGGTTGAACAACCCTTTACAGGGGTTGCCTAAGAGCGTCAGAAAGCACAGATATTCACCTTACAATTCAGTAGTGGAACGAGTAGCAAGACTACAGTTATGAAGTAGCAATGAAATAGCTTTGAACACTATTTAGCAGAAGCTGACCTTGAACTTCTGATCCTCCTGGCAAAAGCCATCATTTCCAGACTATTAATATTTCTAGTACATGTTAATTTGCATAACGGGACTCTTTTGTTTCCTCCCCTCTCCCAGCGGTGGTGGGACACACAGTTCCTTGCAATGGTCGGTGGGTGCTCGACTACTGAGCCCCACCTCAATCCCCAGGGCCCTTATTTTGAATATTGTTCTCAACTTGTCAAGTCATGGTGGCTTCCCATGTATGACAGACGGCATTGTGAAATGTCCTGAACACAGAGAGGCTACAGTCATGGAAATAGTCAGACAGGGAGTGCCCAGTGGCGGGTGGGAAATGAGCCACCAGAGAGCGACAAGGGAGCCGGAGAGGCCCTGGCTCTGACTGCGGCCCGCACACATGGCAAACTCCGGGACACAGAGGACGGGAGGCTCTCACCTTTGTCCCTGGCGAAGTGGATACTCTGAAGCTCATCAAAACCACTGGCGTCTGCAGAGATGAGAGGTCAGAGGTTGGGGCCCAACACAGGTATCCCACAGGCATAAAGGAGCGCAGCTAGGCTCTCCCCTCCTGCTCCCCGCCCCTCCTCCTGGTCCCCGGCTCACATTTTTCACAGGTGGCCTCATCAGAGCCATCGGGCAGTCGGGGGTGTCGTCACATTCCAGGAAGCCATCGATACAGCAGCCATTGCTGCAGCGGAACTGGCTGGGGTGGCAGCGGCCGGAGCACACTGGATGGAGGTGGGGTGAAGTTCAGGCACAGAGTGCGTGCCGAGGGGCCTCGTCTACCTGGCCCTGTCTATCGTGAGCCCGGTCCTCACCAAGCCCAGCTCCTCCTGTCTGTAACCTGGGCAGAGCCTGAGGGGCTGCTGTGTTGGAAGGGGCAGGTGTTTGTTTACTATGGGGGTGGTGGGAGCTGAGCGAAGGCGGGTCAGTCAGGGGTACGGTCATCATATGGGCTGAAGGCAAGACACGGGAGGAAATAGGGACAGAAAGGAAGGGAAACCCACCTGGGTGGTGCCTTTTAGGTGAGATTCCTAGGGGGAAAAAACAAAAGGAATAATAGGAGGCATGGCCAGACTCTAACAATGATGGGGATACCCCAGCCCACTTCCCCAACCAGTAAAGCAACATCCCCCGAGCCCCAAAGCTGCCCCTCAGAGACCCACCTTGCACATCCTTGCAGGCTAGCATGCACTCTTCCTCCCGAAGGTAATTGTTCTTATTGCCCAGGCAACCTCCGTAGGTGAAACTCTTGCAGATCTGTTGCGAGGGTCATAATACCAGCGTGGGAAGGAACCCCGGCAGCGGCCCACCTTGTAGGATGCGAGGCAATAATCTAGAGAGAGAGGAGAGCTTCCGAATTAGAGCTAAAGGTCATTGGTGGGCGGAGGGGTGCTCCAGGCACCTCGTGCCCATTCCCGGTCACCTTCTGTCTGCTTGGCGGTTAGCACAGTGATGGTAAGGTTGGCTGTGTCCTCTGGCTGGTTGGAGTCAGTTCTTGTCAGTTGGAACAGGTAGGTTCCTTCCTTAAGTCCCCACAGCTCCACTTCATCCGGACTGTTTCTCTATACACAAGACTGGGCATCAAAGCTTGGAGACTTCCTGATGTTCTTGGACTACCCCAGGTCCTCCCAGACAGACAGACAGACAGACAGACACACACACACACACACACACCGGGAGAGCACAGGGACTTGGTATCAAATGAATCCTGATCTTTCCTCTAGCCAACACCAACCAAGCCGGGGTTGGCCTACAGCCCAGGAAGGCATCCCAGGAGGCTGTGGGAAAGGTCAGGGATTCAGCCCAGGGTCTCACCTCTACTCTGACATCTTTGTCACCCTGCAGTAGGTGCCAAGCTGTGTCGTCTGCATCTCTCAGTACCAAGGGTGTCTGCAGCTGTACCTTCAAGTCTATGCCCACCCAGGTTCGAGGGATCCGGGACCCTGAGAGAAAAAGACGTAAAATGAAAGTCTATCGGTGGGTAGACTCTCTTGGTAAACAAGAGAGTGTTGGTCACCCAGGACTCAGTAGCCCGCACAGGGCATGGGGGGGGGGGGCTTTCAATAAAGCCAGTACCTTGATCTCTATGTAGTCACATTATGAGTGGTATGTTGTCTGAAGCAAATAACTGAATACTATAAACTATCTGATCTCATTTAGGAAAAAAAAAACCCTGTGTGTGTGTATGTATGTGTGTGTGTGTACATGGGGGTAGTAAGTCTGGTCTTAGTTTCTACAGTAAGCAATTACTTCTGCTGACTACTTAAAAAAAAGTAACAAATTCTTTTCTTCTTCTTTTTTTTTTTTTTTTTTTTTTTTTTGGTTTTTCGAGACAGGGTTTCTCTGTGTAGCTTTGCGCCTTTTCCTGGAACTCATTTGGTGGTCCAGGCTGGCCTCGAACTCACAGAGATCCGCCTGGCTCTGCCTCCCGAGTGCTGGGATTAAAGGCGTGCACCACCACCGCCCGGCTTTTTTTTTTGGTTTTTTGAGACAGGGTTTCTCTGTGTAGTTTTGGTGCCTGTCCTGGATCTCACTCTGTAGACCAGGCTGGCCTCAAACTCAGAGATCCACCTGGCTCTTCCTCCCGAGCGCTGGGATTAAAGGTGTATGCCATCACTGCCCAGCAAGTAACAAGTTCTTTAAAAATCAAATAAGAGAAAGTGGGCTGGAGAGATGGCTCAGAGGTTAAGAGCACTCACTGCTCTTCCAGAGGTCCTGAGTTCAATTCCCAGCAACCACATGGTGGCTCACAACCATCTGTAATGAGATCTGGCACCTTCTTCTGTACACATAATAAATAAATCTTTAAAAAAAAATCAAATAAGAGAAGTGTGATGAAAAACGTCATCTTTTCTCTGGGGCTGCAGATATAACTCCATGGGAGATTGCTTGCCTAGCAGTGACAAACACCTGGATTAGATTCCCTAGCGCTGGGCTGGAGAGATGGCTCAGAGGTTAAGAACACTCACTGCTCTTCCAGAGGTCCTGAGTTCAATTCCCAGCACCCACATAGTGGCTCACAACCATCTATAATGAGATCTGATGCTCTCTTCCAGCATGAAGATATACTGTATACATAATAAATAAATCTTTAAAAAAAAATTCCCTAGTGCTAACTAAAACCAGGAGGTGGAGGCAGGAAGATTAGGAGGCTGTCCTGGGGTACATAGCAAGTCTGAACCCAGCCTAGGATGCATACCAAAAACAAACAAACAAAAACAAATGGGTACTTGGGAATCAGGGCTGGTCCTGGGGAGATGGCTCAGTGGTTAAAAGCACTGGCTCTCAACCAACATGGTGGCTAGGACCACCTGTAACTCCAGTTATACGTTTTCTGATGCCCTCCATGGGTGTACTCAAGTAGTACACCAACATACACACTCAAGTTTAACACCCACATACACACTCAAGTAGTACACTGTTGATAAATACACTCACACAAGCAAACAAGAAAAAGAAAAAGGTAACCCCTCACTAGACCATGCTGAGAAGCCAATCTGGACAGAGACCTTCAGCAGAGTGAAAACAGAGGGAAACAGATGGCCTTGGTGCTGCAGGGTGAGGGACCATGGGATAGGGTGCCATCAGCTCTAAGGGGTTTCCAGGAGCCACACCCTTCCTAGACCCGATGGCTTGAGCTTGAGGCTTCCTTCATCTGAGTGTTAGGGGTCGTATCAGAGAGAGAAGCACAGCGCCGGATTCCTGCCAAAAATGGGTTGAATGATGGCCCTGCCCCCATCCTTGTACCCACAGAAACCTCTAGAACCCATGAATATGACCTTACTTGGAAGGGGTCTTTGCATAGGTAATGATGTAAAGGGTTTCTGCGAGATATCCTGGATATCTGTCATTGTAAGAAACAGAAGTGGCGAAGTGCTGAGCAGGAGAAAGGCCCAGATTTCACCCGCCCAGGTTAGAGTTAGGGCACCGCAAACAACAACCAGAACTGGGAGCAGGCTCTGTCACCAAAATGTTGCCTTGCAAGCACAAAGACCTGAGTTCAATTCCCAGAGAGCCGATGAAATGGCACCCACTTACCACCCCAGTGCTGCGGAGGAGGAAACAGGGGGGCTCTCGGCTCACTGTCCGGCCAGCCCAGCCTACTTGGTGAGTTCCAGATCAGTACTGATCCGGTCTCAAACAAAGAATAAAGATGGACGGTACCTGAGGAATGGCCCCGGAGACTGGCCTCTGGCCTCCACGCACACACTCATACACACATTTCATGCACAAGTACGTGCACTCACACACACCAAAAACCAAGAAACTGAAAAGCTGGCCTTGGTGACACACATTTGCGGTCCCTAAACTTGGGAGCCTGAAACAAGGGATCATGAATTTAAGACCAGTTCTGCTATATAAAGCTCGATGTTTATATTACATAACTTGCCCCGAATTCACAGAAATTGATTGCCTCTACTTCTTGTGTGCTGGGATTAAGGGTGTGTGCCACCATAACTGAAAAAAAAAAAAAAAGCGGGCGGTGGTGGCGCACGCCTTTAATCCCAGCACTCGGGAGGCAGAGCCAGGTGGATCTCTGTGAGTTCGAGGCCAGCCTGGGCTACCAAGTGAGCTCCAGGAAAGGCGCAAAGCTACACAGAGAAACCCTGTCTCGAAAAACCACAAAAAAAAAAAAAAAAAAAAAAAAAAAGACCCAATAACATGTCATATAAATAAGCAGTCCGGCAGTAATGTGAAGTGGGAGAAGGAAGCAGAGAGTGGGCTATTGGGGGAGGGGAAACTTTCAACCGAAGGGAAAACAGGTTTTTTAATTGTTTTGGTTTTTACTCAAGTATAGGGAAGAAGAGGGAATGTTTGTGAAATAATACACATGAGAAAGTTACAAGTCACCAAACTTACTAAATCAATTCAGAGCACAGTGAGTCCTTTACCTGGGGTGTTGGAGTTATGGTAGAAAACACAAGAAACTGTGCTGAACAGATGGCAGGGTTAGTCAAGTGTCTGCCATGTAAGCAGGAGGTTCTGAGTTCAAACCCTCGGTGTCCATGTGAAGTGAGGCCCAGTGGCTTCTTTCCACGTGTGCAATCCCAGCCCCGGAGGCAGAGACAACAGACCACTGAGTCATGGCCACAGCACAATTGGAGCTGCAGACCCTGAAAAGACCCTATCCCAAAAGATGAGGTGGAGCTGGGTGTCGGGATTGCTCTTAATCCCAGCACTCCAGAGGCATAGACGGGTGGATCTCTGTGAGTTTGAGGCCAGCCTGGGCTACAAAGTGAGACCCTGTCCCAGTAACGCAAAGTAAACAACACAAGAAAGCAGAGAATCATTGAGGAAGGTACTTGATACGCACCTCTACCTCCACATGCATGTACCCATGTGCGCCTAAACACGCATACACACACAGCGAAGAAACAAGGAATAAACTGAAAAGAAATTAGGAAATTGCAAGGCTACTTCTGTGGACGTAAGGAGATAGCTAACCTGAGACAAACCTCAGAGTTTCCTGGATGCTAGGTCAGGTGCTTGGCTACACCAGGAGAGAGAGAGATTCAAACATCAAATAGTGATACAGAAGAAAGAAGCCTGGCTACCCTAACCCTGACCTCTGTAACGCACGGTGAGGTCCAGGAGTCCTGTGGGAGGGGCCTAGGGTACTCTAGCTCTGGGCGTCAGCTTTTATCCGTTTGGAAGAGTCTCTATGAAACAAAAAGGCTGGAGGTAGACAATGGCAAGAGGTTCGGGAAAGACGTAACAGGAGGGGTCTGAGCCACAGGGCAGCCAAGGAAAGTAAAGAAGAGTTTCTAAACCTGTGGGCAGACACTTCCGCCTTCTCATGAAAGGCTCTGGAGATGGGGAAGGAAGACCCAGGTCTAAGCAGAAGAGAAACCAGATTAAGAAAGAACTTGTGGTTCATTTACAGAAACCTTGAATTTGAGGTAAGTTACACACACACACACACACACACACACACACACACACACACACACAAGTGTGTGCCCAGAATGAACAGGCAGTGGGAGATAACTGGATGTTCCAGAGGCCAGGGCTAGAGACAGACTTGGAGATATACGACCTAATAAAGCTGCTAATTTTGGGGATGCAGTGAGTGTGTGCTGGACACCACAGCAGGCTATATGGGGAGCAGATTCAGGTTAACCATTTGTCCTATTTTTTTTTCCCCGAGACAGGGTTTCTCTGTGTAGTTTTGGGGCCTGTCCTGGATCTCGCTCTGTAGACCAGGCTGGCCTCGAACTCACAGAGATCCACCTAGCTCTGCCTCCCAAGTGCTGGGATTAAAGGCGTGCTCTACCACCACCCAGCCCGTTTGTCCTATTTTTAAATGAATAAAGGGAGGGAGAATCATCTTTGTGAGACGTGAAAATTATATAGAATAAAATCTGTGCGTGGGGCACGAGGTACCGTTCAGCGGTAGAGCGCTCATCTAGCATGCACAAGGCCTGGGACTTGCTCCCCAGCGGAGTGGGGGTGGGATATGTTCTGTAAGTTGGGGACAAAGCCTTGCCCCCATGCTTACATGTTGCCTGTGGCTGCTTTTCCATGGCCCTATTAGTGGTCACCCCACCTACTATGTGTCGTATGGCGTAGAAGCCTAAAGTACTGAACACTTAGGCCACCTACCTTCATAACCACCCTGCTATGGCTGCATTTTCACTCTTATTGACGAGGAAATTGCCACCCGAGGGACATGGCTCACTTTTTATCCAGCATTGGTGTTGGGAGGTGTCCAGCTCCGTGAATCAGTTCTAAACATCAGAAGTGGGATCTGAACCCAGGTCTGTCTGCCTCCATTGCTCACACTCTATCTAAAATGCCACTTTTGAGCCATCAAGACAGCTCAAGCAGGGGAAGGTATCTGCCAGCAAGCCTGACCTGAGTTTGATCCCCAGGACCCACACAGTGGAAAGAGAGAACAGATTCCTGTACATACCCTCTGACGACCTCCCTCCCTCCCTGTGAGTAGAAAAAAACAACCCCTGACTAATAAACAGAAATAAATATCAAAAAAACAAAACAAAACAAAACCCAGGGCTCCTTAGAGTAAAGGCATATGTTCTCATTAGAGTGAGGAAGAGAACCTAGCAAAAGTTAGTATTTTTCTCTCTCTTTGATTTAGACAGGGTCTCGATATGACACCTGGCTGGCTGAAACTTACTGTATAGCCTAGCCACAGCTTCCCCAGTGCTGAGATTACAGGTCTGAGGTATCATGTCAGGCTGAGAGAAAGTATTTAAATTCATTTCCTTCCTCCTAAACCATACTGCCTTAGGGTTTATTATTATTATCTTACATTTATTTGTTTGTTTAGAATGTGTATGTGTGTGGGCATGGGCATGCCGAGGCACGTGTGTGTGAGGGTCAGAAGACAGCCTATGGGGGCCAATTCCCTCCCTCTACTGAGTGGGCCCTGGCAATCCAACTCAAGTTGCCAGGCTTGGGGCAAGCACCTTCACTCACTGGGCCATCTTGCCAGCCTGGTTTTATTATTACAGCTGGGCAGTGGTGTCGCACGCCTTTAATTCCAGTACTTGGGAGGCAGAGGCAGGTGGATCTCTGTGAGTTCGAGGCTGGCATGGATTTATTACTGTTAAAAAAAAAAAAAGCATCAACACAGTATTCAATGAAAAGATGTGCTGGTGTACACCAAAGCTGTTTCCAACTCTTCGTTATTCTAAAAAATGTTAGCTGGTAAGCTTTTGCACACATGTACAAGTAGAATTGTGTCAAGGGTGGCACTCCAGAGGGTTATGTAGAATGCAAGAGTGCTCAAAGAGCAAAGCAATAAGACACCTGAGTCACAGGGATGAGAGGACTTGAGGACAGCAGGGCAATGAATGGGAGGGACAAGGTTTTACAGACACACATGATAGACAATACTGAGACCTACAATCTGAGAGAACGGAAACTGGGTCCCAGGGACTTAGGGAAAAGAAGGCAGGGTCGGCTGGGTCTAATGCCATAGGTCTGTGATTGCAACCACTGGAAAGACAGAGGCAGGAGGATGTAAGTTCAAGAACTGCCTGGGCTACAGAGCTAGTTCAATGCTGGCCTGCTGAGAGCAATCTCAAAGTTTCACAAAAAGGGCCAGGGATGTAGCCTGGTGGTGGAAGCCTTGCTTACCACGCTTGAGGCTCGGGGTTAGACTTAGGGTAAAAAACTCAGGCAATTGGAAAGGGGGGACATGAGGGACACAAGAAGGTTGGGGAATAAGAAGGCAAAAGAGGAACAGAAAATGGTTCCTTGGAAACAACCCTCGCCAGGGGCTTGGCTGTTATCACCAGACCCTGAGTGATAAGCCCAGGCCAGGAGGAACCCTTTCTCACTGTGCAGAACTACCAACTCTAGGAAAGCGGGGAGCAGACAGATAAGCTACCCCCATTCACACCCCCACCCAGACGGACAAGCTACACCCCACCGCCCCCTGAAGACGGACAAGCTACACCTATCCACCGCCCCCGCCCCCCCTGCAGATGGACAAGCAACACCCATTTACACCCCACCCAGACAGACAAGCTACACCCCACCCACTGCCCCCGCAGACAGACAAGCTACACCAATCCACTGTCTCCTCCCCCCGCCCCCCCCCCCCCCCCGCCGACGGACAAGCAACACCTATTCCCCCCCCCTCCCTGCAGATGGACAAGCAACACCGATCCACCCCCCACCAGACAGACAAGCAACACCTATCCACCACCACCCCAGCCCCACTAAGTGGAAATGGCAGGCAGAGTGATGCATCAGACTCTGGGCTGAATGAGGAGCTCTCCCCTGTCACCCCTGCATATCTGCTCCCACTAAGCCCCAAGACCAAGGGGCAAAATGCCCTACCCTACCTACCACTCCCTTCTCCCCACCCTTAAGAGAGCAAAGGGTTGGAAGGGCAATAAAACCAGGCCTCAGGACGCATTCAGGAAATGCAGACTCCACCTCCTGAGCCACTGGAGAGGGGGCGGCGGGGGCGGAGGCAGGTACAAGGTACAAGGGACAAGACAAGACTCTGGACTGGAATCTGGCCTGGCATGGCCACAGACTGGGGAAAAGGATCAAAGCCACCCACCCTGGGAAGGATTCCTTCAACCAACACCGGAATCAAGGGTTCAGGCGTCCTGACACATCCTCTTTAGTCTACAGCCAGACTTGGCTGAGAACGGAGCCACTGACAGACTCAGCTTCCTCAACTTTCCAAAGTACTGTGGCACCCAGATGGCCCGGAATGGCCTGAAGTACACACAGCCTGAGCCCTACCCAGCTCCTTCAATGTCCCAGGAAATCCCCATCCTATCCTATCCTATTTCGGGTGGGGTGGGGTGGGGGTTTCCGAAGGAGGAAGGCTGGCCCTAGGACTAAGTGGCCCAGATCCAGAGACTCAGCTTCTGGTCCAGGAGCAGGACTCCCGTAAGCCTGTAGTAGAGAAGGCATGACAACCAATAGGAGTCATCACCACCTACGCTAATGCGCTTCCTTGTGGAACAGGCTCCAGCCCTGACCAACTGAGACTCCATGGACCAGCCTAGCCCACAGGCAGCATCCCCTACTTTCCAGAATCCCCATCTCAGTTCTCCCCAGAGACCAAGGAGAGCGGTTGGGTGGTTAGAGAGAAGAGCAGACCCTTAGTCGGCAATAGGTACCAGCTCAGAAGATTGCTGGGTGGTAAGTACTATAAAGTTGGTCCCATTCAAAGCACAGCAGGACTTTTGGAGTAGACTCCAGAGGTGAGACCTAGGCTACCACTTAGGGATGTTATCTTGAGCAAATATTTTTTTTCTTTTTCTTATTTATTTGTTTGTTTTTCGAGACAGGGAAAAATCTATACCTGTGTAGCTCTGGATGTCCTGGAACTCACTCTATAGACCAGGTTGGCCTCGGAGTCAGGGATCCACCTGCCTCTGTCTCTGGAGTGCTGGGATTAAAGGTGTGCACCACGCTGCCAGCTATGGGCAGATAATGTACCACAGGAGGCTTAGTTTCCTACTCTAAAAAGTGGATGCTAGCAGCACTTCTTCCAGAGACTGGAGACAGAGATGGGAACTTGCACAAGAGTGAAATGTGAAGAGGTAGCAGAAGTTCTAACTTGTGATCCACTTGGCAGAAAGAACAGGCAGAGAGAATGACCAAGCAGGCTGCTCCAGCCCTGCTCCCGGCTGACTGCTCAGTCCTGAGACTGAAGAAGAGGATTCTTGGTCCCCACACTGCCTTCATCCTTAGAAGTAAACAACGCGAGCAGACAGCTAGGCTACCACATCCTAAGGAAGGACAGCCCTGCTTGGCTCACGTGGACAGGCACACACACCTGCTGCGGCAGCTGACATCCCTCACCTACCAGATACACATACCAGCAGGTTGACTCACCCAGGAGCCCTTCTCACCCCTCATGGACAGCCTCTAGGAGACTGTACCCACAACACTGTTCCTCTCCCTCAGGACAACCTTGCCTGAGTTTGTTCTGTAGTGTCTGGGGCCTGGCTGTGTCACTGGTCCACCTGCAAAAGGCCCATCTATTCCCAGGGCGGACGCCAGCTCATCCCTTATCCAGCCACTGGAGGAGACTATGGTCAGGCTCATTTATCGAGGCCTCCAAGTGCTTAGGGCAATGCTTGGCCAGGGTGCCTTTCTAGTCACTGGGCCTCATCAACATTCCCTGACTCAGCCTATCATGGACAGAGGTAGGGAACCCCAGAGAGTCACCTCATTTCTCCTGTTGGTACGGCCCAGGCCAGGCCTTCAGCCCATCTATAATCAACTCTGAACATCCTGAGTTCAGGAGCCAGAACCTGGGCCCTGAGATGCGGGCCCCTCTCCACTCACCCCTCCCCTTTGTTTACTAAATACTGCCTACTTCAAAGGCAGTGGATGAGGGACTCTCCTCCTTCATTCCCTTTTGTTGCTCTTTTAGCCAAGACTCCATAACCTGCCCATCCCTTCAGGCCGGCAACCTTCCTCACCTCCAAAGCCTCGGGTCCGCAGCTCGCGGTAGGAGTGGTACAGCTCCTGGGTAAGATAGTTGATGAAGCCGTCTTTCGGAGCGAACTTGCACACGAAGTTCTGCTCGTACAGGCAGTTCATGAGGAAGCAGGCAGAGATGGCGTCCTCGCCGCCGTCTGGTTGCAGCTCCACCAGCGCCAGATTGCAGTTCTGGGTGGCGCAGCAGGCACGCACGCAGTCCCAGCTGCGGCGCGCCGTCGGTGAGCCCAGGAAGGTGGCCCCGTTGCTGACCGAAGCTTCGGTGTCCAGCACGAAAGCCGGCACCCCGCTGGTAAAGCGGGTCAAGCAGGCGGCTCCCCCGGGGAGCTCTGGGGGTGCGGACGGTAGCGCGGTCTCAGTGCCCTGGAGACCAAGCGCGCAAAGGAGCCACACGCCGACCGTAGAGATGCTGGCCTGAGCCAGGCGGCGGCCCGCCATCGTACTCCCAGGGGCCGTCGCCCTCCTCCCCAGGGCGGGGGTCACCTTCACAGTGCGGACCTCCGGGTTCCGAGGGTGCTTGTGACCTGAGAGGGGAGGAGACAGAGGAGACACACCTGATCAGCTCGGGTAGGGGCGCGGAGCCCTGGGAGCGAGGGGGCGCACGCTGGCCGATCGGCCCACGCACACTCCGAGGACCGGACCGCCGACGTCCGGCAGAGCAGTGCTCCTGTACCCGGACACGGAACGGACGGCCACCAAACATGCTCCGGGCCCGCTGGGCCTCCGCCTACTGTCCGCCCGGGCTACCTGCGCAGGTGAATGGGTGGGGCTGCCGAAGATCCCGCCCGGCTTCCGCCCCACTCAGGGTGCGAGGAAGATCTGCAGCCGCCTCCCCCTCTAGTTTCTGGTGAAACTGAGTCAGAGCGGCCGGGGCGGGACGGACATTAACCCCTTTGCGCCGCCGGCCCCGCCCACACCGGTTGCACCCCCCTCCCGCCCTGCCCAGCAGAACTTCCGGCTGGACCCGCCCGGCGGCTCCACCACCCCAGACCCAACCGCAGCACCCTTGGTATCCGGACGCCCGGTGGCGTGGGTGAGGCGCGCATGCCCTGGAGGCGGCTCTACACTGGCTCCACGAAGTCCAGCCGCTCGTAGGGTCCCAGAGCATCAGAAGAGCAGCATCCCAAAAGCCCAAACTGGGCCGGGACGCCACTGCAAGGTGGCGAGGGTGTGGCTGCCTCCGGCCTTTCTTTCCGGTTAGACCTCGCATTCCCTGCCCATGGCTGGAGGCGTTTGGGAAGGGGTTGGAGGAGAAATGTTGGGGAAAACTTATGCAAACGATTTCTCGGCCTGTGGCCTGCCCTCAGGACATTATTTCCAGTTTCCCACTAGGAAGAGAACCCTGAAGCTGGGTAGGCTGCGTTTGTGAAAACCAGCCTTAGAGACGCGTGCTGCTATGGTGCAGCTCTGGACAGCCCTCCTTTCCGTCTGGTTGACCGACAGGTGATTCCTGGCTGCCCTGTTCACCCACAGGAATTCATTCCCTTTTGTTTGGGCCTCTCCCGCGTTTTGTGTTAACATTTCCTTTTGAACTCTTCACCTTTTATAGGTAAGTGGCCCCCTTTCCTGAATCTCAGGGAACCCCAATGAGTACTTGACCACTCTCTTCCCCATAAATTCCCTGCTTGGACACGTGGAGGCTCCAGCTCACTGAAGGGCTGAGTTAATGCCTCTCACACAGCAGTGGACACCTTGATGTCGTAAGTGAAAAACACGCAGACCATTCTCTACATTGCAGAATTCGTTAGTCTTGTTTCCTTCTTTCAAATTAATATATTCCTGAGGTCTTGATATGCATCCCTGGTTCCAGCCTCGAAGTCACGTACTTCTGCCTCACTTCCTAGTGTTGGGATTACAAAGAGGAACCACTGCACCTAGCAGGATTTGTCCTGTTTATACTCCTCCCCTCTGCCCGCCCTCACAAAAAAAGGAGGGCCAGAGAGGTAGCCTAGCAATTAAGAGCACTTGCTACTTCAATTCCCCAGGCCCTGCAACTCCAGCTCCAGGGGGGTCTAAAGCCCTCTTCTGGGTTCCTCACGCACCTGTGCACTTGTGGTATTTACTCACACAGACACACACATACCCATAAAAAACATGTGTATGAGTGCCTGTATGTGTGTGTACCAGGTGTGTGCCTGGTGTCTGTTGAGACCAGAAGAGGATATTGGATCCACCTGGGACTGGAGAAAAGACAGTTGTGAACTTCCATATGGGTGCTGGGAACCGAACCAAATCACTTCATTGTTGTTTTGTTTTCTGAGACAGGGTTTCTCTGTGTAGCCCTGACTGCCCTGGAACTATGTAGACCAGGCTGGCCTCAAACCCAGAAATCTGCCAGCCTCTGCCTCCCAAGTGCTGGGTTTAAAGGTGTGCACCACCATTGCCAGGCTCAAGATTCTCCTTTTCATGCTGGCTTAACCCTCCACCCCCACCACACCATGGGAAAATTTTCCCCTTTGCTCACCCAAAGTAGTTTCACATGGACGATCTTGGAGCCGAGAATCATTTTTCCTTTATCAATTGCAAATCTTCCAGCTGCTCATGTTACAGATACTAGAAGCAGAACTAGTGGATGTCAACCCCTCTCTGGATAGTTTGGGGTTCCACAGCCCCTGGCATAGTGATGCCCATAATGGTATGCTGAGGAAGAAACATGATTGTGCAGTTAGTTGCTGGGAAGGAAGGGTTTTGTCACGGTTTGATTCCTACCTTCCCTAATAACTTATACAAAAGAGAATATACTACCACCGGAGAACATCACCCTACGCTAATACTACATTGCCAGAAGTTTATGATTACACTCATTATGTACTTGATATTAGAAATACCTATATTTAAGGCTGGGTGTGGTGGTACATGCTTATAATCCTAACATCTGGTAGGAGGAGGCAGGAGAGATCAGAAGTTCAAGGCCAGTCTTGATTAAAAATCAAGTTTGAGGCCAGCCTGGGCTATATGAGACCCTGTTTCAGAGAAAATGAAACAAGTCGAAAGGAAGCGAGACCCTTGTGTTTGGGCTGGAGATGTTAACTCTCAGTGGTAGAAGATGTGCTTTATGTGCACAAAATCTGGAGTTTGGTTCTCCGGCACCGCTGAGACAAAGCAAACACATTTATCAGGCGCTGAAAACGTCCAAACCTTGTTCCTGGGCCTTCCCACAAATTACCCGGTGTAATCCGACCGAACCAAGGAAGTAGGTTCTGCTTTATTTCCTTTGTACTGTTGCACAAACAGACTCAGACAGGTGAGCTAACATGTAGGGTCATACAGCAGCTGAGTGGCAGAGGGGAGCCTGGCTCGAGGCAGGCTAACTCCATTGCTTCCGTACCTAAACTCTGGGCTTTATTGCGCTTGCAAATCTGACTTCATCTGCAAGTTCCACTCTTACTTCAGATTCACCTGGCCTGAAATAAAATCATTTTCCAGTGATGAGCAGCCAATTTTTTTTTTTTTTTTTTTTTTTTTTTTTTTTTTTTTGGTGCCTTCAGTTCGGTTTGGTCCCCTGGGAAGGTCGTGTTGAAATCTGCTGTGGCGGTGGTGTCCAGAGGTGGAGCCGTTGAGTGGTAATTAGATCATTAAAAAGGAGCTGGGTTCATTCTTGAAGGACTGGATGAGTTACCATGAGAACAGGTTATAGAGCGAGGCCTGCTCTGTGCGCGTTTCCTCCTCTGTACACACCCATCTGCTCGTCTACTTTTCCATCATTGTTAGGACCCTGTGACAGGCTCCTGCCAGGTGGAGGTGTCAGATGTCTGACTGAGTCTCTGGAAGCCTGTGCTCAGCAAACTGTTTTGTTGTTTTGGTTGTGGGCTTGACTCGGATGTCGGGAATCATCAGCCACCACTCTTCCACCATCCTCTCTGACCTGGGGTTTCTTACTTTGCTAGCCAGCTTACTCTGGGGGTCCCCTCTGTCTCTTCATGAGCCAGGAATTCTAGAGAAGGTGCCATGCCCACCAGGCACTTATGTGGGTTTCTGGGGATCCAAACCCTGGTTCTCACACTTGCATAGCACGTGTTTTAACTGCTGAGCCATCTCTTCATCTCTTGACCTTATGTTTTTGTTTTTGGAGACAGGGTTTCTCTGTAGCTTTGTAATTATGCTAGTCTTCTGTTTCAGGTATTATTGTACCTGAAAGTGTAGCTTTGTGCCTTTCCTGGAACTCGCTCTGTGGTCCAGGCCAGCGTTGAACTCACAGAGATCCACCTGCCTCTGCCTCCCAAGTGCTGGGATTAAAGGCGTGCGCCACCACCGCCTGGCTATTTTTTTTTTTTTTATTGAGATAGTGTTGCTCACTGAACCTGGAGCTCACAGATTCGACTGGCCAACCAGCCCCAAGAATCCTCCTGTCTCGTCTCCCAGTGCTAGAATTACAGGCCTGTGCTACCTGCACGACTCCTCTTCCTAGCTTTAAAAGTATTTCCTGCTTTCCCTTTAAAGAGCATGGATGTCCCTACTAAAGACAGGAGCACAGAATGCCATCCCTCCATTGAGCCCCAAGTCACGCCCCTCTTTACGTTCTCTCCTGGTCTCTCTGTTCTGGTCTCTTTGCTAGATCTCTGGCCCCTGTTGCCCTCAGCTGCATGGCTCCAGGGATTTATCCAGCTGGAAAACGTCAATAATACCTGAAACAGAAGACTAGCATAATTACAAAGTAAAACTGACCTTTTGTTGTTGTTTGAAACAGAGTCTCACGACCCACCTGCTTGCGCACTTCTCAAGGTCTGGGATTACAATCTTAAAACATTGTATCCAGCTCACTTGCAAAAAAATATTTTTTAGTTGAGCAATTGACTTTATTTAATTTCAGCACTGGGGAAGCAGAGGCAGGTAGATCTCTGGGAGTTCGAGGCCAGCCTGGTCTACAGAGTGAGTTCCCAGACATCCAGGGCTATGAAGAGAGACCATGTCTCAAAAACAAAACAAACAACAACAAAAACAAAAACCTTTTATTTATTTTTATGTGTATGTGTAGCCCTGGCTGTTCTGGAACTCACTCTGTAGACCAGGCTGGCCTCGAACTCCCAGAGATCTGCCTGCCTCTGCCTGAGTGTCTGTTTTGCTTGTGTGTATATAAGCATATAAGGTCACTCTGTGCATGCAGTGGCTGCAGTGGTCAGCAGAGGGCGTCAGATCCTCCTGAACTGGAGTTAAGGACAGTTAGGAGTTATCATATGGGTGCTGGAAACTGAAGGCAGGTCATCCGCAAAAGCAGCAAGTGCTCCTAACCACTGAGACATCGCTCCATTCCCTTATCCAGCTATTTTAAAATCTTTTAGAAGCAGAGGTGGTTTTTTTTTGTTTGTTTGTTTGGTTTTGGTTTTGGTTTTTTTTTTTTTCCGATACAGGGTTTCTCTGTGTAGCTTTGGAGCCTATACTGAAACTCACTCTGTAGACCAGACTGGCCTCGAACTCACAGAGATCCGCCTGGCTCTGCCTCCCGGGTGCTGGGATTAAAGGCGTGCGCCACCACTGCTGCCCAGCGCTTAAGGTGTTCTTAATGAGCAAGGTGTAGTTATGCACATCAGTAATCCTAGCTCTCTGCTACACAGTGATTTTGAAACCTGTCTTAAATTATTTTTTCTTTTAATGATCCAACTAAAAGTCTATTAATTCTCTTGGTTGTGTAGAAACAAGTTTTGTGTGTGTGTGTGTGTGTGTGTGTGTGTGTGTGTGTGTGAACATGCGGAGTAGGTACACTTTCACACAAGTAGAGACAAGAGGAAAACCTCAGTTGTTTCCCAGACATTGCCCATTTTTATTTTGAGACTTTTATTTTGATCTCGAATGGCCTGGAATTCACTAAGTAGGCAAGACTAGCTTGTAGACGGAGGATTTTTCTTTGGGCCACCAGCTCACGAATAACAACATGGAGACTTAAACAGCTCGTCCCTAGCTTAGGCTTGCCCACTAGCTCTTATAACTTAAACTAACCCATTTATTTTCATCTACGTTTTGTCGAATGGATCATTTTCTCATCTCTCCATACTGCCTGTGTTCCTTCCTCTGCCTCTGGCTGGCTTCTTCTTCTCCTCCTCCTCCTCCTCCTCCTTCTTCTTCTTCCCACAGTTCTCTCTCTTTCTCTGCCCAGAAGTCCCACCTAAACCGCCTACATTTTCACAGTGTGCAAATATCCTACAACAGGTGTCCGTCGTGATTTCCTGCCCTGGTACGAGTTCAGTCAAAATGGGCACCAGATGGAGCCCAGGAGAGCCAGCCTGCCCTGGAAGAAACCCCCTCCCTGCCCAGTACTGGGGACTGAACCCAGGGTGCTTCACACATGTTAGACAAACACCACTGAGTTACATTCTCAGCCCCAGGCTGTTCTCACATGCCTCTCTTTCTCCATTACAAAAACATTATTATAAATAAATATGTTACCCAGCCGATAGTGGCCCACGCCTTTAGTCCCAGCACTCAGGAGGCAGAGACAGGTGGATCTCTGAGTTCAAGGCCAGTGTGGTCTACAGAGTTTTAGAACATCCGGGGCTACATAGAGAAACCCTATCTTGAAAAACAAAAACATTAAAAATTTAAAAAAATAAATAAAAATGTTATTATAGTAACTTTTCTAAAATCATGTCTTAGTAACTTTTCTGTTGCTGTGACAAAACATCATGACCAAGGCAACTTATTTTTTTATTAGGAAATTTTTTATTCATTTTACATACAGACCACAGATCCCCATCTGTCCCCTCCTCCCGCCCTGGACCAAAGCAACTTATAACAGGAAGCATTTCATTGGATTTGTGTTTTCAGAGGGTTAGAGTCCGTGATGGTGGAGCACATACATGATGGCAGGAAGAGCTGAGAGCTCACATCTTGATCTGAAAGTGGGACGTAGAGGAAGACACACTGGGAACCGCCTGCATCTTCTGAAACTTCCACACCCACCCTGAGTGACACACCTCCCAACAAGGCCAGACTCCCTAATTCTTTCCCAACAGTTCCACCAGCTGGGGTCCAAGTATTCAATATAGGGGCCATTCTCATTCAAACCATCACATGGACATTGTGGCACACATCTATAATCATCAGCAGAGGTGAGGCAGAAGGATTCATGTGAGTTCAGGACCAGCCTGGGCTATACACTGAGACCATTTTTCTTTTTTAAGATTTATTTATTTTATGTATGTGGTGTTATATCTGCATTCCAGAAGAGGGCATCAGATCCCATTATAGATGACTGTAAGTCACCATGTGGTTGCTGGGAATTGAACTTGGGACCTCTGGAAGAGCTGCCAATGCTCTTAACTGCTGAGCCGTCCTCCAGCCCCTGAGACCATTTTTCAAAACAACAACACAACGCACTTCCTTGTGTTGCAAATAACATTCCAGTTACAACCCAGCCCATTGACCTCTCGGACTGTAATCAAACTGCTCTTTTTAAAAAGTGACTGGGTGTGAGGTGAGCTAGAGAGACGGCTCAGAGGTTAAGGAAACTAGCTGCTTTTGTAGAGGACCAAGGTTCAATTCCCAGCACCCACATGGCAGCTCACAACTCTGTAGCTGCAGTTCCAGGAGATCTGGTGCTCTCTTTGGACTTTCGTGGGCCTCAGACACAAATGTGCATGTACATACTTGCAGACAAAACATACACATAAAATAAAATAAGTACTTCTTTGAAAGTGCTATATACAGTTTTTGGGAATATTTTACTTGTTTTTTTGGGGGGGAGGAGCGGTTGAACAAGGTCTCATTATGTACCCTTGGCTGTTCTGGAGATCACTATATAGAATAGGCTGGCCCTGAATTCATAGAGATCTGCCTGCTGGGACTGAAGGTGCACACCACCATGCCTGGTGGAATATTTTAAACATATTGTTAAAGAAGGGTCTTTGGTATCCCAGGGAACCTTCAAACTCTCTGTACCGTCCAGGATGACTGAATTTCTGATCTCCTGCCTCCACCTCCCAGATGTTGAGATTACAGGTGTGTACATCCACACCTTGTTTATAGGTTACTGGGAATCAAACCCAGGGCTCTATGCATGCTAGGGAAACATTTTCTTTGTTTGTTTTTCTTTCTTTTTTTTTTTAAAGATTTATTTATTTATTATGTATACAGAAGAGGGTGTCAGATCTCATTACAGATGGTTGTGAGCCACCATGTGGGTGCTGGGAATTGAACTCAGGACCTCTGGAAGAGCAGTCACTGCTCTTAACCTCTGAGCCATCTCTCCAGCCCTTTGTTTTTCAAGAAAAGGATCTCTCTGCACAGCTCTGACTGTCTTGGAATTTGCTCTGCAAATCAGGCTGATCAGGCTGGCCCAGAACTCAGAAATCTCCCTGCCTCTGCCTTCCAAGAGCTAGGAGCTAGGATTAAAGGCATATGCCACTATGACAGGCTGTTTCTCTCTCTCTCTCTCTCTCTCTCTCTCTCTTCTCTCTCTCTCTGTCTCTCGTCTCTCTCTCTCTCATGCACAAATGCTTTATTAATACAATATACATAAACTATAAAGGAGGAAGTTTAAATATCTGCATCGTAACAAACAGGCGGCAATTCAACATCCAGGGTGGAGAGAATGCTGGAAGGAGAATGCAGCGGATTAGATTCCCATGGTAGAAAGTATGTCTTCAGAGGCGAAGGAGGGTCCAGGGGCAGCAGCTTCTCAAGCCCTCTGTCCTCATTCAGGATCATGAGAGGCACTCCATTCAAGGGGAGATGTGCAATCTGGTGCTCCTCAGGCAGGTCAAAACTCTCAAAATCTAGAGGATTGAAGGGGAAGAACATCTCTATTTCTGGGTAAGTATCATCAGAAGCAGGAACAGAGCCCTGTGTGTCTTATCAACCTTCTCAGTGATCTTTTTCATAGTCAAAGTTGGCTGATTCTGTTTGAGGGGTCTATTAGTCTTCACTGGCTTTTCTGTAGCTCTGTTGACTGTTCCCAAAGACTTTCTGCTGGCTTTAGGCAGGGCTGGAGCATTGAACACTTTGCCAACTTGTGGCTTTGAAACCTGCAATTTCCCATCTAAGGCCTTGACACCAGACCCCAGCTTCAACTCATCCTTAGATGCCAAAAAGCCATCCTGGATTACTCCAAGACTGCTTCCTTCCCTTCCCCTCCCTTCCCTCCCTTCCCCTCCCCTCCCTCCCCTCCCCTCCCCTTCTGGAATTGGTGACAAGGCAGTGGATCCTGAGGTCCTCTGGAACTTGAGAGAGAGAGCAGGGCCCTGTCTGTGTCAGTGTGTATGAGGAGGAGAAGCTTATTATTATTTAAAAACCAACATTGGTGCTGTGACAAAACAGGCTTCCCAGCGCTCTGCATCCAGAACCCTGTGTGGAGGTTTCTCGGACCTATGACTGCCCGCTCTGCTTTCCCATTTGCCCAGCCGCTGGGACTGCTCCTCACCACACACCGGCTACATGAGACATGGGGCTGGTGAGGCGGCTCAGTGCATCAAGTGCTTACCATGTGAGCTGGGTGACTGAGCTCAGTCCTCGGAGCCATGTCAAGCTGCGCCCAGTGCTGCCCAGGTGCAGTCCCAGCATTCTTATCAGTGACGCGGCAGCAGAGACAGGAGAAGGGCCCAGCTCACAGGCCAGCTAGCTGGGAGTGCACACTGCCTAGAAACAGCAGTGAGACAGACTGTTTCAGGAACGAGGGAGGAGAGCTGTCCTCTGACCTCCGCACAGCTGCTGTGGTGTGACACACTGACACACAGCATCATACACAGAAAGCAGCAGGTACAGCCGGGATCCAGTCAGTTATTGATCAGTGGTAGAGTGTTTGCCCCGTATATGTAGGCCTTGGTTCCATCCCCAGCACAGACAGACAGACAGACAGACACACACACACACACACACACACATACACACACATACAATATCGCATAAAAGGACAATCATTATTTCGAGGACAATCATTATTTAGAGGACAATCATTATTTCGAGACAACTAAATCCAAAAATGATGGTAGGAGTCGGTAGTTACATCTGGAGAATGGAGAAAAACTTTTTTCCCATTTATTTGTCTTTCTGAGCTGTTTATTAAGAAGAAAAACAAAACAAACCACAAAAACCCAGTCTTCTATAACTTTAAGTTATTTAAAAAAAATGTTTTATAAAGAACTGAATAAATGAAAGCGCTCTCTTTTTCGATGGCATGTTGTTTAGATGGCAGTCTGAGTCTTAACGCCCGTGTGAAGTTAGGTCTGCAGGTTTCTTGTATCAGGAAGAAGCTGAATCAGGGGAGGGTCACATGACAATACACATGCCTCAAGAATCATAACGTGCAGTGTAGGCCAGGCTGCATAAATTTGCCTTAACAATCACAGTAGCAGAGCGGATAGCAGATCAAATTCAGACACACCCAGACACGGGGCCCGGGGCCACGGGTCAGAGGTAGCCATCTGCCAACTCTATCCACTGGCTGAGATTACGCTTGGTGGTGCCTCACTCCGGGCAGGAACCAGAATTGTCTGGCCACAGCTGCTCAGGCCTGCAGTGGACCAGTTAGTTCCGAGAAGATGGGATGCTGAGGGGATTGAGATGTGTGACTTTAGTCACGTTCTAGAGCTATCCTGAAGACAGGTGGGAGCCCCACACCCCCTAAGGACTCACAGGCTCCTTCCTTCCTCTTCTCAAGGCCTGGCAGCCTCTTGACCTTTGCTTGTCTGAGGTTTACGTTTCTGTGGGCCTCAGCAGCTGCAGAAAGGAGGCTGGGATTTGGTTGCCACTGGCTGGCAGAGCTAAGCCAGGAGACTCATTCCCGGCACTAAACAAAGCCCAATTAATCTTTGACCCCTGCCCCTCCCAAGAGCTTTGGCCCTCTTCCCATCTCTTTTCTTCCTTGTGGGCCTCTCCCTGCATTCTCTGTCCCCTCATTTTCCTCTGTGCCCTGGCCTGCACTGGCAGTTTCCCCCAGCTCCTGGCCCAGTCCAGTCTGTCCATGCTGTCCTCAAGTCCTGCTTCCTGTACATCTCCCAACCCTGACAGAGACAACCCAGACAAGAAGGTCCACTGGGCTTCTGAGAGGAGAAGGAGAACATCATCCACAGACTCAGAATCAAAGACTCACTTGGACATTTCTAAGTTGCCCAGGTCCCGGAGACCCAGCCGGCTGACGGTGAAGTATGACCGAAGTCATCTGCAGCGCTGGCTGGAGATGGAGCAGTGGGTAGATGCTCAGGTTCAGGAGCTATTCCAGGTGGGTAGCTTGAGGGAGTCTGCCGGAGACTGTGGACCTGGGGACAGGTCCTGAGATCCAGGGAGCTTTCTTAGAGACTTCCAGGGGAGCTGGGGGGCTGATGTGAGATGCTGTCATGGAGCATGCTCCTTCTTCAGACGGAAGAAAAGTCTTTAACCCCTTTGTGCTATGGAAAAGGCCTTTTAACACTGCCTGGACTCAGTTTCTGAGCTATACAATGGGCTATCTATCTGATCTATCTCTTTGCTAAGACTGTGATTCAAATGACGGCTGAAGAGTAAATGCTTGGCCAGACTACTATGCATCTTCTATACATCTTTGCATAGAGTTATATGCATTGTTTGGTACAGTCCCTATCAATACTATGGCTATCAGCTTTAAATGAATTAAGATGAGGTGAAATATAAAATTTAGGTCCCATGTCCCATAGACATGGTTAAAGTGCTGACTGTCTCATGTACCATATTGCCAGCACAGATGTTACATGAGACAGTAACTACCTCAGAACAGGCAATGCAGAACTAGACAGAACAGGCAGGGAAATCACTGATGCCATGACCCCACTGGCTTTGACATGTGCCTCTGACTGCCTTTCTTCAGCCTCAGCCTGGGAAAGGATGGGTCTTGTCCTTGATCACAGAAGGGAGTACTTTGACTTAGACCCCATCAACTCTGATCCCAGAGTGGTAGCAACTGATTCATCAAGAATAACATTTTGACCTCTTAACAGTTCTTCACCACAGTGCAAGCCCGGGCATGCATTGTTTGATTTAACCCTCCCACCCCTCCATCAGGTCTTACAGCTGAGAGAATGGAGACTTAGGGCTGGAGCACTCAGTTGGTCGAGTGTGTGCATGAAGCCCTGGCTTTGACCCCCAGCATTGCGTTCATGGTTCATGGTGGCACATTCCTAGGGGAGGCGGAATCCGGAGGGTCAAGAGTTCACAGGTATCCTCGGCTGCCTAGTGAATTCAAGGCCACCTGGGATCCACAAGTGACTTGTTCAAAGTCATACAGCTAGGAAGCCATGGGACTAGGAGTATAGATTGACCCCCGAGGTTTTGGGCATTGACTTGAACAGCCAGTGAGAATTTAGATCTACTAAAGCGGGTTCAAGCATTGGGCATGGTCCGTTCTAGGAGATTAACCCACAGGACCAGCTCTCTTTGTTCACAAGAGTGTTTGTTAGCCTCCCTCCCTCCCTTCCTCCCTCCCTCCCTTCCTCCTTACCCCACTCCCTTCTTTCCTTCTTTGGGTCCTGTGTTAGGGCCTGTGATTCTTGCAAGCGAGGAGCTGTCCTGCTATGGGAATAGGAAAGGATGGGCAGATGGGGTCTGGTCAGTCTTACAGCTCACTGTATCCTGTGGCTGTTTAGGACACCTTCGCTCTCGTCTGCTGAAGCCTCCTAAGCCTCCTTGTAGAGGGTAGAGAGATGCCCGAGTTGGGAGCTAGAGGGGAGCACTTTCTTGGTCCCCCATCTGTTGTGGTTTTGCCGGACACCTCCCGCCACCCCCACTTTACTGCCTCCGGCCCCTCCCCACTGGCTACAGTTCCATTTCCAAGGGTGTCTTGTGTGTGTGCATGAAAAGTCTCATATTTCAGACACCTCAGGGCAAGTCCTGCCGGGCCACAGAGAAAAGCGCAGCCAGAGAACCTTGTTTTACAAGGTGAACATGGAGGAGGGGAGGGTGCACAGTCAAGTACCCATAACACTGGATCGGCAGAAAACGCCTGGCCTGTAGTTTCCATGACAATTGTCCAAAAGTGCCAGCAGGAAGCAGCTAAGTGCCTGGGGAGCTCCAGGTGGCTGGGCATCTTAGACAGAGGTCAAGGTAAGTCTGAACTTGCTCAGCTTCGGTTCTGCCTTCCTAGTGCCCTCCACCTCCATGGCTCTGTCCTGCCCACCCTGTCCTGCTGCACCGTTGGGAGTGGTTACAGGGAGGTGACACTTGTTTAGTCTGATGACACTCAGAGGACGTCCTCAGAGGACCAGTGTCCCCTTGGGTGTGTAGCTTGGCCTGGGGTCTGTGGGGAACTAAATCTGAGATACACACAGTCTGGGGGCCCAGAAGCTTCTGTTCTTTAGAAGTAACCTGAGGATTTGGCTCCTAGGCAGGGACGTAATCGGCTGTACATTTAAGGAGACCCCTGTTTAACAACCAGCTCAGACACTATTTCTATCCCTTAGGTCTTCACTTCACGTCAGGCTCCTTAAAGGATTTGTCCACACTCACTACTTTTACTGACTTTTCCCATTCCCTCTACCGCTCAGTGCCCTGAGGTCTATGGAGCGCTCTGACTCAGGTTGCTGTCCACCGCCCTAGGGTTAAATCTAATGAGCATATCAGCAGGAGACACTGTTGACCAAGAGTGAAATATTTTCTTCCTGCAGTGTCCATGATAATGGATTTTCCTGGTGACAGCTGGAACACATTCCTGTTGAGATGGTGACATTTTAAATCTGGGGTAACTTAGTGAGATCCTATCTTTTTTTTTGGTGTTTTGAGACAGGGTTTCTCTGGGTAGTTTTGCGCCTTTCCTGGAACTCACTTTGTAGACCAGGCTGGCCTCGAACTCACAGAGTGAGTGCTGGGATTAAAGGTGTGCGCCACCACCGCCCAGCGATATCCTATCTTGAAATAAAAAATACACACAAAAGAGCTGGGGATATAGGTCAGTGTAGGTAGGTCACTTGCTCAGCATGTGTGAGACCTTGGGTTTCACATCAATCCTGAGTAGCACCAAATACATAAGTAAATTAAAAGTATCATTGGGGTCAATGATGGCTAAGCAGGTAAAGGTGCTACCACACAAGCCTGATGACCTGAGTTTGATCCCTTGCACCCCAGTAAAGGTGGAAGGAGAAGACCAATTCCACACAGTTGTCCTCTGACCATGGCATACACATCCCATTATACACAGGATAATACTAAGACTAATACTTTTCAAAATGTACTGACAGCTTGACAAAGTGTGTGCCACCACAGCCTGGCCTCTACGGCTAACTAGTGACTTGCTTTGCCCTCTGATCTTCAGGCAAGCTTTATTTGTTAGAGCATACACAAAATGTCACCACAGGTCTGATTGTGTAGCCTAAACTAGCCCGGAACTCTAGACTTCAGAGTAGCTGGAGTTATAGGCATGTGCCATCTTGCCCTGGCTCTTCCCCTGCCCTCTGAGGTGCTGATACACTCACTCAGAATGATTGATGATCTGCAGACCAGGCTGGGTTCCACATCCCACTCAGCATCCACCTCTTGGGCTGTCTTCTCTAACCTTTTTTATTTTTTTCAGAATTAAATGAATCCCATCCAATAAAGCCTTTACTAAAATATCATCACTTCCAGATGCCCGACTTGACTCTTATCTTATTTTTAGTGTTTCGACACAGGGTCTTATATGCAGCTGTGTTTGGTCTAGAATTCACTATGTAGCCCAGGCTGGCCTCAAACTTTCAGCAATCCTCCTGCTTCTGCTTCCTGAGTGCTGGGATTATAGACATATGCCACCGCACCCAACCATTTTATATGTTTTATTAATTTATTAGCATTTTAGTTAATTAATTTTTAATTCTTTTTGAGACAGAGGTTCTCTGTATAGCCCTGACTGTCCTGGAACTCAAAGATCTGCCTGCTTCTGTCTCCCAAATGCTGGGATTAAAAGTGTGCGCCACTGCCAACCAGCTAATTTATTATTATTACTCCTGAGTGTACTGAAGAATTAAACCCAGGGCTTCATGCATACTAGACAAAACAAGCACTTTACCACTAAGCTACATCCATTTAACCCTATCTAGCTGTCTGTCCATCCGTCTGAGTTTTGTTGTTGTTTTGAGATAGCATCTAATGTAGCCAAGGCTGGCTCCAAACTCTCTGAGGAACTGAGAGTGACCTTGAACTCCTGATCCTACAAGCTCTAGCTCCTGAGTGCTGGATTGCAGGTTTGTGTCCCCATGCCTGCTTTATGTGGTTCTTGGGGTTCAGCCCAGCGTCTGTGGATACTGCACAACCATTCCACCGCCTGAGCTACGTTCCAGCCACCCTATGGCCAGTTTTTTACTTTACATTTTGAAACAGGCTTGCTAAATTCTCCAGACTGGCCTTGAACTCCTGATCCTCCTGCCTCAGCTTTTCTTAGTGCTAACATTTTTTTTTTTTCAAGACAGGGTTTCTCTGTGTAGTTTTTGGTGCCTGTCCTGGATCTTGCTCTGTAGACCAGGCTGGTCTTGAACTCACAGGGCTGCATAGTGAATTCTAGGCCAACCAAACACGGCTGCATATAAGACCCTGTATCAAAACACTAAAAATAAGATAAGAGTCAAGTCGGGCATCTGGAACTGCTAGGATTAAAGGTGTGCACCACCGCTGTCTGGAGCACTAGCATTTTAAACATGCCTATGTTTAATTTGGATTTTATCTTCTATTTTTCTCATTTCCCTACCTGGGAAATCTATCTATCATTTTGAGATTAAATGTTGTATATATGTGAGTGAGTGTGTGTGTGTGTGTGTGTGTGTGTGTGTGTGTGTGTGTTAGTGGGAATCAAACCTAGGGCCTCTCACTTGCTATTCAAGTTCTCCACCACTGAAGTTACACCCATCTTTAGGTGTAGACATTGGGTTCTGGGCATTGTGAATTGAATGTCAAGTAGCTGGATATATTTTAAGATTTATTTTTTATTTTTAGTTGTGTACATGTCTCTGTGTACTCTGTGTAGGTATATGCACAAGAATACTGGTGCCCTCAGAGGCCAGGAGCATAAGATCCTCTAGAGTTAGAGTTACAGGCAGTTTTGAGCTGCCCAGTGTGGATGCTCGGGTTGAGTTTACTCCTCTACAAGAGCACTATGTGCTCTTAACTTCTAAGTCATTGCCCCGGCTCAAGTAGCTGCATTAACAAACAAACAAACAAAAAACAAAAACAAAAACAAAAGAACTTTGTTCAGGCAGTGTTGGGTTTTATTCTATTGATGGTAAAGTTACTAGTGGCACAGTTTGATTTGACACTTGTTTCTAAGCTTTGATGGGATTAATGCAAAGTTGCCTTTAATCCAGGAAATCATTGGCCCTCCCAGGGTAGAGTGACCTTTTTGAGGTCTCTGTATGATCAACGATGACTGTTGAGCTCATTGCTCAGACTCGATTTGTGTCCAGTCCTGTGTTAGGCCTGAGAACTGCCCCCCTCTGGGCCTTCAGCCGCTCACAGTTGGTTGTGAGTGTGCATCTTAGTGCTGAGCAGAGACTCAAGAGAGTCCCTTCTGCCAATCGCCCGAGCTCTTTCTACATAACTGTCCTTACTCAGAAATTAGTGCAGTGACTTCTAGCTGCCTCAGCCTTCTCCAGGTCTCATCGCTGTCACACGGCTTCAGGGACACCACTGTGCTTTGTGTGGATCCTCTGGGAAGAAACCTTGTTTTTTTCTTTCTGGACTCACAGGCCCGAGTTCCTTATTGTGCAATATCTGAAAATACTGTTCAGTTTTTTTTCTTGTATTACTTTATATGTATGAGTGTAGCTGGAGTTTTCCGGCCTTGCCCACAGTCAGGACAAATCTCTCACCCGCCAGTCCCACAGCCTCTCAGACCCAACCAAATAAACACAGAGACTCATATTGCTTTCAAACTGTATGGCCGTGGTAGGCTTCTTGCTAACTGTTCTTTTATCTTAAATTAACCATTTCCTTTTATCTTAAATTAACCATTTCCATAAATCTATTCCTTGCCACGTGGCTGGTGGCTTACCGGCACCTTCACATGCTGCTGGTCATGGCGGTGGCTACAGCGTCTCCTTCTGCCTTTCTGTCCTTTTATTTCTCCTTTCTGCTAGTCCCGCCTATCTTTCCTGCCTAGCCATGGCCGATCAGGTTTTATTTATTAACCAATCAGAACAACTTGACATACAGACCATCCCCCAGCACAGCCAAGTGCAGACCATCTCAAACACCTGCACTCAGGCCCATGGTCCTAATCATCCTCTATACGGACCTGCTGGGTAACGCCACAAGGAACCCAAGAAGGGCTCCCACAGGACATACCAATCATCCCACAGCACTTCCCCTTTTCTTTTTTTTAAAAAGGAAGGTTTTAACTTTTACACATCTCCAAAGCCAGCTTGGTATATTTGGGAACTGTAGCCTTCTAAGCCTGAAACAGCTCTGTGGCTGCTGGCTCCGCCCACCTCAGCTTCCCAACATGGCGGTGGTCCGTTTACCACCAGCTCTGGGAGCCATCGTGGTCTGTGCTTTTATCCAGCACCGTGTAGCCCAGAAACCCTTTTTGCCTTGTACTAGCAAAGGCAAATCCACCATGCAACTTAATGTGCATTTGCAGAGGCCTCATTCCGCCATACTGCAGGTCAAGCACACATGCCAGGAACCCGCCAGTAACTCAAACCAGCGGCTGCCGCTCATTTGAGAGAGAGAATTAGGAACTGTGGGCGTTTACCGACGTCACCGTTCCTGGAGAACTTACGACGTCACTGCTCCGTGTGTTGAGTTCTGATCCTCTTTACCACCACGCGAGGATTCTTCTCAGATCACACTTTATTGGAGCGCCTCTTGGTTAAGGGACTTTGTCTTTAGTTTTTTTTTTTTTTTAACACCGGCCTTTATCCCTGTTCATTTGTCCTTTTTCTTTAGTCCCTCTTTTTTTTTTTTCTTCCCTTTTTTTCTTTAGCCCCACGTTCAGGCGCCATTTGTAGCTGGAGTTTTCCTGCCTTGCCCACAGTTAGGACAAATCTCTGTCACCCGCCAGTCCCACAGCGCTCAGACCCAACCAAGTAAACACAGAGACTTATTTTGCTTGCAAACTGTATGGCCGTGGCAGGCTTCTTGCTAACTGTTCTTTTATCTTAAATTAATCCATTTCCATTTATCTTAAATTAACCATTTCCTTTTATCTTAAATTAACCATTTCCTTTTATCTTAAATTAACCGTTTCCATAAATCTATTCCTTGCCACGTGGCTGGTGGCTTACCGGCGACTTCACATGCTGCTGGTCATGGCGGCGGCTGCAGTGTCTCTCCGAAGGAGACGCTGCAGCCGCCGCAATGACCAGAGATGCTGCAGCCGCCGCCATGAGGAGAGACACCTACATTGTGAGAATCATCTAGTCCTGGCACTCCCCCTGAGCATAAGCATAAGGATTTTGTAAAGTTTGCTTTTTTGTTTATTTACTTTGGAAACAGGGTCTCATTTCAGGCTTAGTAGCCAAGGATGACCTCCTGTCTCTACCTCCCAGGTGCTGGGATTACAAGTGTGCTGGGTTTATGCTGGTCCTGGGGACTGAACTGGAGCTTTGTGCATGCTAGGCAAGCCCTCTCCCGGCTAGTTTTTACTCTCTAGATTGTAGAGGATGCTTCTTTCCTTCCAGGACTCTCCCTGACCCCCGTCTTGGTTAGCATTCCTTCCCATGTGCTCCTATGATCTCTCATCAAGGCATCTGTCTGTCACCATCTATTGTAACTGCTTTCACTTGTCTACTGACTTTTCAAGGGCAAGATCATGTTGTCTGTCTGTCTTGCTGTTACGGACCTAAGACTCATCGTCATCTTTGATACACAGCATGCCTTTATTAAGTAGACATAAAGTGTGTGAGCGCTGAATGAGATGAGTTCTTGATGGAAGACGTGAAGGGGGCAGTTCTAGAACTTAGGGGAAAGGGGATAACTCGAGCAATACTGATTTGGAAAAAGTGCAGAAGTCCCCAAAGTGTTAACAGTGTTAACCTGTTAGTTACCTGTTAGTGAGAGGAGGAGGGAGGTGATGAGGGTTCCTTTCTGTTTTACTACTTCATTTGATCTGTTTTATTTATTGTAATTTACAAAGCCAACTTTATTGAATATAAATTGACATAGAGTAAAATGTGCCCTTTTGCAGTGTGCATAAAAATCCAGTGTGTTTTTCCCTTTATAAAATGTCCCACCACCAAGGTAAGAAACATTTCCATCACCCAAGAAGTTCCCAAATAACATTTACCTTTAACCAAATTATGTAATTGAATTGCTATCATTTTTTACGTTTTTTATTTAACCTAATTTAAACAAATTATGTAATTGAATTGCTGTTGTGTCTGGCTTTGTTGCTGCTGTTGTTACCAGTTTCCCATCTGTTTTGAGACACGGTCTTGCTATGTAGCCCTGGTGGGTCTGGTCCTCTCCATACAATCCAGGCCGACCTCGTACTCACAGCAGCCTCCTGTCTCAGCTTTGTAAGTGCTGGGCTTACACTGGTGTGCCGTCCGATCTGGCCTCATATCTGTTTATGCGATGACTCATTAACTGCCGATAATATGGAGGCTGTGTGAAGGCAAGATCTTGGTTCACTGAGGTTCCCAAGCTCATAGTGCCAAGTTCACCGCAGCTGTTAGATGCATGCTTGTGGAAAGGCAGATTCCTAATGATCAAATAGTCAAATGGACAAATAGAAATTCTGAAGCCACTAAAGAAAAGCACAGACGGGGCCGGCGAGGTGGGTCAGTGGTAAAGGTGCTCGCTGAGCAAGACTGATTACCTGAGCTGAATCCCGGGAAGCCGTGGTGGAAGGAGAGAAAGAACCAAGTCCACAAGCTGTCCTCTGATCCCATCATGTGTTCCTGTACACACACACACACACACACACACACACACACACACACACACACACTTTTTTAACGATGATTATAAAATACCCAGCTAGGTATGGTGGCACACACCTATAATTCCAGTACTCAGGAGGCTGAGACAGAAGGACAGCAAATTAGGGGCCGTCTTGGGCTATCGAGGACTCCTCGAACTCAGAGATCGCCTGCCTCTGCCTCCCGAGTGCTGGGATTAAAGGCGTGGCCACCACCGCCCGGCCCTTTTGCTGTTTTTTGAGAGTTTCTCACTATACAGCTGTAGTTGGTCTGGAACTAGCTGTGTAGACCACGGTGGCCTTGAACTCTCAGGGATCTGCTTGTCTCTGCCTTCTGAGTGCTGGGATTAATGGGCTGAGCCACCACACTGGGCATTTCCCCCACCAAAAGACAGGGTCTTTCATTGGCCTGAAATTCACAAGTAAGCTAGGCTGGCCAGAGGCAAGCCTTATAGATCTACCTGTCTCTACCTTTCCAGTGCTGGGATTACAAGCACTCACTGCCATGCCCCAGGCCTGTTTAAATTGTAAATAACATCTATTTATTTGTATGTATCCACACATCTGAGGTGCACAGATAGAGATCATAGGACAACTTGTGGGAGCTGGTTCTCTGCTTCCACTGTGCAAGTCCTGAGAATCAAACCTGGATCCTTTGGAAGAGCAGCCAGTCTCTTCTAGCTCTCCCCCTGCCCTTTAGACAGGGTCTCATGTAGCCTAGACTGGCACTGAAGTGGCCATATAGCCAAGGGTTGTCTTGAACTCTGATCCTGTTGCCTCTACCTCCCAGATGCTGGGATTATAGGCGTGCACCACCACGCCCAGCTCCCAAGCTCCCATCTTCTTATTTTGGGGGAGTTTTTATGTTGTTTGTTTGTTGTTTTGGTGGGGTTTTTTGTTTTTGTTTTTAGACAGGGTTTCTCTGTGTAGCCCGGCTGTCCTGGAACTCCCTCTGTAGACCAGGCTGGCCTCAAACTCAAGAGATGCCTCTGCCTCCCAGGTGCTAGAATTAAAGGTGTCCATCACCACACTCGGACAGTTGTGAGCCTCCATGTGGGTGCTGGGAGTCTAATTCAGGTCCTCTGGAAGAGCAGCCAGTGCCCTCATCCGCTGAGCCTCTCCCCAGCCATTCTCCCTCCTGTCTGAGACAAGGTCTCCCTCTGAAGTCTAGGTTGCTCTGGGACTCATGATCTGCTTTCCTCCGCCTAAGTACTGACATTGCAATCACAGGGGAAGTCACTCTTCCCGCTTTTGGGTAGAACATCGTAGGTGCTGAGTAAACGTTTATTGGACAGAATAATCAATGGGCATTGAGTACGCTGAGGAGGGGATCACTATGGAAGACCGCAGATGAAGGTGGAGACGGGCAAGTCCTTGACAGTAACTGCCGTTCTAGCACCAGGTGGTCAGATCTCTCTGTTACTCTGAACTAGGGTCAAGAAGCTCCTTCGGAGCCCGAGATTGATCTGGAAGCTCTCATGGAACTATCCACAGAGGAGCAGAGGACTCAGTTGGAGGTAGGCTGGGAGCCTGGGGCCTGCTTCCCTGGGTGTCATGAACCGACTTCCGGCAGCACCCTAACCAACCGAGCCAACTGCCAGCTGCAGAGAACCAAGTTACAGGGGAGGGATCTTGGGAGGCTGACGGGCGCTTGTGGGGAAGTCGTATGTCTTGGCTCACCTGGCTCTCTTTCACCCAGGCCATTCTCCAAGACTGCCCCTCAGACAGAGAGGTAAGGCATATTCTGCTTCTGCAGTGGGAGGAGGCCCAATGGGATAAGAGGAGCATCTGAAAGGAAAGCTTGGCCCTTGATAACTCTTGCCTTTTCTTGCTCTGGGGGACATTCCAAGACAGATTGGGGAGAGCAGCAAGGTAACTGTGAGTTCCTGCTTCATCTCACTGCTCTTTCTCCCTCAGCCTTTTATCTCTGAGCTGCTCAGTCAACTCAAGAGACTTCGGAGACTCAGCAGGCCTTCGAAATAATGCTGGAGAGACCATCTGTAGCCGACAGAACTTCTGTAGCCTCAGCCCTGACCTGGATGCTGGCTGAAAGGTCTTCAATACAGACAAGGGATGCAGAAGACAAGGAGAGACACTTGTACAGCTCAAGTGTGTGTGCAGCTACTGCTGGGCTCTCTGTGAGTCAGTTGTGGCTGGTGCCTAATGCTTCCCTTGGCAGCCAGGATAAAAACTTTAGGAGACCAGCTGAGTGTGTGGAGTGTGGTGTGTATCTATGCTGGGGGAAGGGAGAGGGAAGTGACATCTTGGAAGACGAGCATCCTAAGTGCCCTGGCTGTGCCCGCATCATCTATCCATCTACCACTCTCATCCCACCCCCAATGCCAACAGGTGTTGGGAATTCAAAGATGGAGATCACAGCCTGGCTTTGAAGAGATTGGGAGAGTGAGGCCCAGAGGCCGTGTGCATAAAGCACACAGCCCCCTGGCATCACCAACAAGAGGGGCCCAACTGGTAAAGATAAGTTTTGAATTTCACCGAGGAGGCAACAGGAAGCACCTCGCTGGATCTGGAGCATTCAAGGAGGTTGACCCCTCCTCCACTCACAGTGTAGCAAGGATCTCTAGAACCATCTCATATCTCTAGAACTCACCCATATCAGTCTCTGCCCTTAGTGAATGTGGAAAAGGACAGAGCAGAGGATATGTAGAGTGAAAGGGAGTGCCAGGGGTTGGGCAAAGTTGTTGGAAGACAGATATTGGATCTCTGAGGAGGGCAAGATGGAACAGGAGCCAGGAGGTAGGTCCTTTGTGATCAAGGTAGGAAGCAGGGCATGTATACAGTGTTCCTACATTCACTACTTAAGTACTAGAGAGACAGATATCCAACATGGAAGGGTCTTATGGCTAAGCTGAGCTGTCCTGAGTAGAAGGCACAATTCACTAAGATGAATATTCATACTTACTTGGTATGAGACCACCAGGATGGGGGACTGTCCTTGCTGGGAGCTTACACCTTTTTATGAATTCCACAGGAATCTGCTTCTAGCCTACTGTGTTATTAGCACCTCTCACAGGCCTCGGGCTCAGGGGCCACAGGATTCTGGATATAGATGGTGTTGGGTGCCTGGAGGTACAGGTCGGTGGAAGAGCATGCGTGTAGCATGTATAAGGAGTGGGTTCAATCCCCAGTACTGCCAGAAACAAACTCACAAATAAAGAGTCTGGAGCTAGGGCTATAGCTCAGTGGTAGAGTCCTTGTCTAGCATGTGCAAGACCGTGGGTTCAATCCATAGTACAGACAAACAAATCTGGGGCCAATGACTGAACAACTTATTTTTATTAGATCCACTAAAGGCCAGGGCTGGGCCCTGGAACCAGGTTTCCGGGCTCCTCCTTAGGTTCAGTCTGCTCTTCCCCATCTGCCTCTCAGTTTCAGGCCAGCCTCTAGGAGGAAGGCCCTTACTCCTCCTTTCCTCTGGCTCCTCTAAGAGTCATTATCTTCTTCTTTCTTTTTTTTTTTTGGTTTTTCGAGACACGGTTTCTCTGTGTAGCTTTGCGCCTTTCCTGGAACTCGCTTTGGAGACCAGGCTGGCCTCGAACTCACAGAGATCCGCCTGCCTCTGCCTCCCGAGTGCTGGGATTAAAGGTGTGCGCCACCACCGCCCGGCGAGTTATTATCTTCAATGGACTTTTTCTTCCTTACAAGGACTGTGAAGCTCAAAAGAGATGTGTTTACCATTGGTAGAGCCAAATCTGCTCTCGCACTGGATGCCGAGACTAGGCCCAGGTGGCCATGCCAGCCCGCTGGCTGCCATGGCATTGCCACCTCAGGAGGTCATCAGGGTTTTCCTCAGTGTTCTCGGCCAGCAGTTCGGGGGCGGTATGCAGAAGTCTGATGCTCTTTAAGATCAAAGTTATCGTGGCCCTCCCTGGGGAGCAAAGGGGTGAATGGCAGAGATCTTGGCATCCCTCCAGCCAAGATCAATCTACCCTTAGAACGCTCCACCCGTACCCACCGGAAGCAGCGGGCACAGTAGAGGTCTCCATCGCAGCCAGCACAGCGCAGGGTAGCATCCTCATTGCAGATACAGCACCAGGGGAGCTCTTCTTCCTCAGCCTGGAGCCCAGGAGGCAGAGACTGGGTCTTCAGGAAGAGAGGAAGGGGGGAAGTCGAGTACAGATGAGCAGCGAGCCAGGTGCAAGGCTGTGGGAAGTGTGGCGACGCCTGTGTGGGGCTTTTCTCACCTCAGTCTCTGCCCTGCTGGGTCGGGCCCGGGGTCGGGGAGCTGCTTCCACAGGGATGTTAAAGCCACTTGCCTCATCCAGGGCAGCTTCTTCAGTGAGCTGTGAAGACAGAGGAAGAGAACTACTTCCTGCTCTAAGCCCAGGCTCCCCTCCTGGCATTTCTGACCTAACTTCTCAGCTCTTCACCCTTTACGTAACTCCTGCTGTATCTTCCTGGTTTCTTGAGAGAGGAAATATGGAGTCCAACTAAAACTGAGCTGTGGAATGTCCACTCACGTGGCCCTAGAGGCCAGTGAGTGACAGCAGACAGCTGGCGCAACAGTGAGGCAGAGGCAGCGCAGGTCAACGGGGTGGGTAACAGGCTACCTGCTTCAGGACTCTCTGGATGGCCGTCTCTTCGTCCTCCTCCTCCTCACTGTCTGGCAGGTGATAGTCCTGGAGGGTCACTTGAATGAGGGGCGGGAACAGAGGAAGGAGTGAGGGAGAGGCCTCACCACACGGCTGTCCTGCCTTCTGGAACTGTTGCTTCCCTGGGGGCGCCTATTTCAGAGCTGAGAACCAAGCTGCTTCCCTATCCCAGCGTCAGCCCTGAGCACGCAGGGCAGTAGAGAAGCATTAGCACCCGAAGAGACTGAAGGTCCCACCGCCTCTTACGGCTGCCTCCGAGTCCTCAACCCTGCTCTGCCCTGTCATATCTCATGGCTCTGCACAGGGCACGGCAGATCCTTTGGCACACAGGGACCCTCAGTACCTGTGTCAGCACTGGCAGGGAGAGTGGTCTGGGGTGGCACAGGCCTTGGCCAGGGGCCCGGATAAGGAGGCTGGCTTGAGCCTTTACCTCTGTCGGGGTCCTGTCCCTGAAGGACAGCCAATCTTTTGGCGAGAGCCAGGAACCGTTCCTGCCTCGTGTTCTCCTCCCGAAGCTCAACCGCCGCCTCAGCCAGCAACCTGCTCTTCTCCTTCTCCAGGGATGGGCTGGCCCACCCCTGGGAATCTGTGTGCTGGTTCCTTCCACCTCCCTTGTTGAGGTCATTCTGGGGGAGGCCACTGGAAGGGGTAAGACAGTTAGGAAGGCAGAAGAATTCCAGAACCCATTTCTCAACGATTTTCTAACGATACAGTATCAATTTTTTTGCCCAGTACTAGGCTTATATTATAAACAAAATTACTATTTCTTCCATTTTTCCAAATATAAAGTAATTTTTTTTTTGTTATTTTGATCTTTTTAATTAAAGATGGGGGTTTGTTATAGAGTCCAGGCTGGCCTGGAACTCTCGATCTTCCTGCCTCTGCTTCACAGTTCCTAGGATTACAAGTGTGTACCATCAGGCCTGGCAAGACCAGTAATTTTAGTTGTGCTTTTTCAAATGCATCAACCCCCAGCCACCCAGCTAATATAGGGTGGCTATCCTAGGCCTTAAGAATCAAGGCTCAGACATGGGGGGCTAAGGCTTAGCTAGTCTATGTCTTTCTGGGCTGCAATTAACATTTTCTGGGAGCAACAGCGAGAGGTCCTGAAGGAAGCAGCAGTCGTAGATAATGGGCAAGAAGAAATCTGATCAGAGTGGACGTGGCTCTGACATGGTCACCTTTAGTTTAGAGTTTCAGAGCAGGAGCTTTAAAAGCAAGTCGGCCATGACAGAGCACTCCTGAAAGGACTTCCTGTAATCAGGAAGATCAGGAGTTCGTGGTCATCCAAGTTTGAGGCCGGCTATATGAGGGCTACACGAGGCCGCATCTCATAAAATAAAACAAACAAAAGCAAAAATAGCTTTACGTAGAAGGCTCATCCCTGCCAGTTAAGGGCTGTGTGCCCGTGACCTAAGCTTACCAGGTCTGTTTCTTCCGTTATACATAAGAACAATCCTCCGTCAGATCTGAGACTGCGTCTATAATGCGGTGTATCAATCTTAGTTCTTGGGGCACGTTTAAGGGGACAGTTCTCTTTTAGGGGTGGGGAGCAGACAACGGCACAATCGCGTGCCCAGCGGCATCCCTGCCTTCCACCTACCAGACGCCAGGAGCACCTGTGAACTGTGGTAACAAAAATGTCTTCAAACATTTCCAAAAGTGCCCCAGAGGTAAAACATCATCCCGAGTTGGAAAACTGCTCTGGAGCCTCCATATACCACTGTCCAAGAATCCCCTGTGATGGCGGGTGGTGGTGGCACATGCCTGTAATCCCAGCACTCAGGAGGCAGAGGCAGGCGGATCTCTGTGAGTTCGAGGCCAGCCTGGTCTACAGAGCTAGTCCAGGACAGGCTCCAAAGCGACACAGAGAAACCCTGTCTCAAAAAACAAACAAACAAAACAAAGAATCCCCTGTGATGTTGGGAACACTCCGTAGCATGCATGCCCCAGGTTCATGCTGTCCGTGATGTTTGCCGCATGCACACGTGGGTAGCCAGTGGTTGAATGTGGCTGGCAGTAGGAGGCGACCGGAACTTAACCCTTTTCCTGTAAGCCTCTTACCCATTATCGGGTCTTCACTGCAGACCACACTGAGTACTTCGTACGAGCCAGGCACTGACTGTGTTATTCTGCTTATTCCCCATGGCTTCTACCACCTTCTACCAGATAGGTTTTATCACACGGCTTGAGTTCACAGATTAGAGAGATTTAGACGGGTGAAAGAACTCATGTAAGGCGGTGGGATTGGGGTGCCCCATCTAACTGTAGAGCCGGTACAAGAGGCTTACACTGGCTCCCCTTGGAGCAAGCACTCGGTACCCAGAAGCTCTTCAGTGCTGACGATCACTCTCTGACTCATATTCACCTCCCAAGAGGGTGGGCGGGAGAGGCAGGGCAGGACTTTGCAGAAGCCAAATGGACAGGTTACCTGGGCCTCTTCGTTCCCGGCTTTCATCAATAGCCACCTCAGCTGCCAGCTGTGTGAGCAGATCCTGCGTCTGCTGAGCCTGGGTCCTGGTGTCTGGCGCCTGGTGTGCCTGTGCGGAGGAGGGGACCTCAGTGGGGGATAGGAGTGTGGGGAAGGCCACACCGGAAGTCCAGAAGTCTCAGTTGGGGCTGGTTGCTGAGGAGTTTTCGAAGCCCACGGGAAGGGATGAGTTCAAGTCCACACAGGTGAGTAGGTCTGGCAGCTCCCAGCAGGACTGAGTATCCACTCTCTGCTGACGTACTCAGTCCTGCTGCTGGGCACTTGTTCTGTGGCCTGAAAGCAGCCTAAGGCTCAGGAGGTAGGGGTGGGAGGCCTTACTAACTCCTGCAAAGCACATCATCGATCATACATGTAGCTGGGCTTCTGTAGGGTGCTTGCCCTAGGAAACCCTTCTGCCTACGCCATGCCACTCACCGGTCTCACGGTATGAGAAGGCAGCCCTCTGCCCTGTAATGCTGCAAGCCGGTTCTCCATCTCCTCCGTGGAAGGGACGGAGCCCTGGACTTCACCCTTCAGTGCGGCTAGTCGCGCCTCTATCTCCGCCTGGGAGGGCACCGACTCTGTAAGTGGCAAGCAGAGGGCTTGTAAGGGCCAGAGGCAGCGCAGACCCCAGGCCTGCACTGTGCCTTTGAGGTGCCCCTGCCCACTTCAACTCACTGGGCTTGTTTTCCTGACGGAGCCGCGCCAGGCGGTCAGCGATGGCTTGGTCTTGTGGCGTTAGGCCCTGGCTCTGGAGAGTGCTGGGCTTTTTCTTGGCTTCCAAGGCTGCCACACGCCTGGCAGGACATGAGATAGATACTCTTAAGGCAAAGGGGAAGACTGAAGGCACCCATCCAGATCAACTGGGGCCTCGAGAGGCATCGTCTGTGGCCTCTATTTACGTGGTACTGCAGCCCGGCCCAGCTGACCAGCTGTAGGTCTGCTGAGAGGGAAGAGCTCCCAAATGCCTGTTCTGAGAACAGGTTAATGAGCTGCTTTCAGAATCTGAGAGGGGAGCCAGGAGCCCGGAGGTGGGCATTCTCTTTAGCCTGCACCCATGTGATCTGGGGACCAGGGTCCTGCTGCTGGGGTCCTTGTCCTTTGCTGTCAGTACTTACTTCTTGTAGTTCTGAGGTGGCGACCACTTGGAGGTATTGTCAGAAGATCCTCTAGAGAGGAAATGTAGTGTGAGAAGTCCCATCATCCTACCTATCAGTGATTTCTACCCCAAATACTTCCTAGGCAGGCCTCTGGCCAGGCATCACAAGGCCACAGGCCTGCTCAGATGCTTACTGTCGTGTCTTTCTGAACCCTTGGCCCCGCCTTTCTCTCACCTGGTCAGGACTGCGTGGCACTGCTTGCAGACTTTCTGTTGAGTGTTGCCAGCCCGAGGTACCAGAGCGTTGAAGCTAAGACAGCCATTACAGAAGGCCCGGCCGCAGTTCTTACAGCCGTACTGTAAGAAACACGAAGCAGGACGCTCCATCTCTCACCCACCCCTATTGGCTCTTCTCTGGGACTCTCTAAGTAAGCACTCACAGAAAGAAGAAATTGAAGTTGTGACCAGATGTTGGAGGAAGGAAGAGGAGTGGGATCCCTAGGGTCCGGGGAGAGAGAGGGGGAGAGGGCACAGCAATTCCTTGGTTTTCGGGTCTTGTTCCAGTCAGATAAAATTTCAGGCAAAACTCACATGCTTTCTACCATTTTCAATGTCTTACCACGGGGGTGAACAATGAAGACAAACAGAGCCCTGGGAGTCAGGTCGCTGGCTAGTCAACAAAGGAGAATCAGACCCAGTGCAGATGCTATGCTTTCTCTGCTCTGGCAAGATGGGGGTGGTGGTGGTGGTGGTGGCTCAGGATAGGGTGGTAACAATAACTTCAGTTATTAAGTACTTAGTGTGTACCAGGCACACAGCTTGGACCTTAAAATCCTCATCTGACCTAACTGTCATAATTTACACACATTATCATATTTGGTCCTGATGCCCACCATTAGTATCTCTATTTTAACAGGGGCCAGAGAAATTACATGACTTGTTCAATTTAGGTCTTTCTGTGCATAATAGAGGGCAGCTGAAATTTGAACCCTGACTCTGAAATTCACGCTCCTGAAGTGCTCTAGTCCTGCATATCATGAATTCATCCCACTTATTTCCCACTGTCTCCCCAGAAGCTTAGGAACAAGGAGGATCTGGTAAGTCTGTGTTGAGAACAAGAAGGCCTTTCCATTGCGCCCTGGGAGAAAGAGGAAATATTGTAATCTAACCTGGGTAAAGGCAGGCTGCCTATGAGGCAGGTTTCAGAACAGAGAGTAACGGGCACGGTGTGACACACAGCGGTCATAGGACATTAAACGACCGAGATGGAGAAAAGCAGAGAATGGAGAGCAGGAGGCAGATGCTACACTTGGCGGTTAAAAAAAAAGTGTGCTTTTGGAACCTGACAGTAATACACTATCATTTTAGGGTGCTTTCAGCTCCAGCCCCTCACCAAAGCCCCTTAAAATTTTTATTTTAATTACATTATTTCTTTGTGAGTGTGTGTGTGGACATGTGCATGCCATGGCACGTGTGTGGAGATCAGGGAATAACTTGCGGGAGTTCTCTCCTTCCTGGGGTTCGAACTGAGTTATCCCGGCTTGGCGGCAAGTGCGTTTACCCGCAGAGCCATCTCCCTGGATCTCATCATACCATCATCTTAACCCAGAAAGCGAGTGGGCATTCGCCCCACTTTACAGAAATGTGAACGGGGT